>NC_133657.1:38001139-38169495 GCF_009905375.1 Apium graveolens | reverse complement strand
TTATATGTGCTAATATTTTGCCTTCTTCACATGCACACGAGGTCACAGTTGAGAGAGCACAGTTGTTGTGGGGAATTCTGCATGATGAGTACTATGTGGACCTTGGTGAGTTTATCTACCAAGGAATTCTGAAGTTTTTGAGGGGAGCAAAGCATATGAACATCCCTTATGCATCCACGGTTACGAAGCTATGCCGAGCAGTGGGAGTGAACTGGCCGGCTCATGAGCAGTTATAGTTGCCAGCAGCTCCGATTGATTCTGGTACTTTGAATGGGATGCAGGAGTGGACCGGTGGTGAGCCTGAGGAGCATGGGCTGGGTTATCATCTTCCAGGAGGGCGTCCAGCACGAGGTGCTACTATGGCTAGGCCAGGGCGTGGTGAGGCTGGTTCTTCGAGAGCTCAGGAGGGTGCTGGGATGGGTGATGCCCAGTATAGGAGGCTTTCACGGCGGATGGATGCCATGTATGAGACGCAGAGCAGGTTTGCTCAGGAGCTCACCCTTGCGTTAGGGACTGCTTTTCGAGGCCTTGGAGCTGATATTCAGTGGCCAGTTTTTGGTGAGGACTCTGCATACCCACCGCCTGATACTCCACCCACTGAGGGTGATGATGATGATGACTCCGAGTAGGTATACCCTGTGTTCCTTTCTACTACTTTCACTGAGGACAGTGAAGATTTTTAGTTTGGGGGTGGTAGTTAAGGAATATTGTGTGTGTGTCATTTAGTTGCATATTCATGATAGTTTAGTTCATATAGTTGCATAATTTATGCCATTTAGTTTTTTTTTATGAATGTCATGTAGCTCATGCATTTACCATGATCCCTTTTGCAATAAGTTATCGACTGAATTGTAATATTGATGCGAGTGTAGTGATAGCATTAAAGTGATATTAAGTTGTGTAGGTTGATATGCATGCTAGAAACAATTGTAAGTCCACTAAGTCTTAAAGAATGCGTAAGGGCTAGATTGTTGTTATGATTTGGTTGTTTTCAAGGTCAATCTACTTATTATGCTTAGAATTCGATTATAGGTTCTTAGTGATAAAGACATGAAAAAAAGAAAAAAATTTGGAGAAAAAAATATGGAAGTTGTTGCTAGTTGTGGCTAGGCGTCAAATGGCTAGTAGCCGGCTCGCATATGTTGCGAGTAGTCTAGGGTTGAGCAAGATGGAGCGAAACGCACTTGCTCAGAAGTTATTAAAAAAAAAAAATTGCATAATTGATCAAGAGTGGGCTCTTTGGTATTCGAGTTATTAAGTTCTTAGGGGACTTTGTGCCTAGTGACCTAAGGCTTTTAGAGTCTGGGATCTGCTAACCTAACGCTCGTTACATGGATACCATTGTATAAGTCTTTTGTGGACCTCACTCATTGCACGGTCAAATAAGCATTTGAGTTGTAAATAAAAAGCACGATTCCGTAGTAAGCTCCAGAGTTCTTGTAGTGTTGTATATCACTTTGTGCCTAGAATTTTTATTCTTTGTATAATCGTAGGATTGCCTTGAGGATAGTCTAGTCATAGTAATTGGTCTAGTTCCGAAGCATATCTGTTAAGCATTTGCACACACCACATTTCTGGCTGTATGTCCGTTTGCATGAGTTTATTGATCTTTAGTTGTCTAACTGCATTCATTGAGATGTGACAATTTGGTTGGTTAATTGTAGTAAGGGGGATCGTTGCATTTTTATATAGATTGCATTCATGCATATTTTTATTTGTTTTTGAGTCTGTGACGCTTGAGGACAAGCATCGATTTAAGTTTGGGGGTGTGATAAGTGGCATTTTATACCACTTAGAACGTCTTAAAATGGCTTAAATTGGTGTCTTGAAATCAAGTATTTTGTGTATTTGATGTGTTTTTCTAGTGTTTATGCATTTCAGGGTATTAGTTGCATTTCGGGGGAGGAATCATCAAGAATAAGCTTTGGCATGTGTTCACCATTGCGAGAGGAAAGGAATGGGCAGATTACAGCGAAGAAACGGAGCAAACCTGGATTTTTTCCAGTAGAGGCCCGCGCGCCCACGCAGCAATGCTGAGCGGCCGCGTAGCAACCTGCGCGCCCGCGCAGCTATGCTGAGCGGCCGCGCAGGGTCGGGGAAAAAGATAAATTATTTTAGACTTCTACTTCTGTTTGGCTTCCAAATTCTATGTAATCTGAGTTTTATGGGACTATTATATAGGTAGATTTGAGACGTTTTCACGGAGAGTATTAAGGGAATTATGTTTTAGATTGTGTTTTACGCAAGAAGCGAAGGAGATAAGGAAGAAGACCGATTTAGCACACCGCAACGAAGATGAAGCATATTTTCTTGTGATTCTTGTTTCGTTGTAACGTTGGATGCTAGTTTTCTTGCTTTGACTTATTTACTCTTGTGACGTACTCTGTTTTAATATAATTAGTTTAGTTATTATTTTCTTGTGTTTGTTTATCATGATTTCATATGAACCCATGATGGCGATAAGTTCTATTATGGGCTAATCGTGATCATGGGGTTGCAACGGATTTATTATGGAGTTCTTTAGTTAATTGTTTAATACTTTAGTGTGTGATGATTGCTTGATATCTAGTATTGGTTGTGCGTATTCGTCTTATGTGCGTCGCGAACATATAAGATAGGGTGTTAATCTCTTGTGAAGCGACGGTGGATCTTGAGATTTAGAACTTGCCATGCTAGCATAGGTTCATGTACGTTGGGCATGATTAGTGGGTAACTCTAACAGTTTTATTTGCCCTATGTAATCAAAAAGGAATAACTTGTGCTTAAATCGTTGTGTTGTCAATTTCTGTAGACATATAGGAACTCAACATAATTGATGACTATTCAACTTCTATCTTAATTGTGGATGCTTGGTAGAATGGTATTAGTACAATGAAAGTTGGCTTTTATCAGTTTCGTGTTATTCGATTAATATCATCACTGTTACATGATAAAGGTAATAACAATGGCTATAGAAGGAAGTAATAATGAAGTTGTGATCTTATGAGTGTTTTATTATTGATAAATTGAAGTGTTAGTTAAGTGGTTAATTAAGTAGTTAATTATAGTTAATATTTAATCAACAATTTTAAGTGTTATTATCTTAACATTGAGAAGTAATCATACATTGGTGAGTGAGTTTAATTAGACAATAATTTAGTCTGAGTCTCTGAGGGAACGAACTAGAAAATATTCTATATTACTTGCGAACGCGTATACTTGCGTGAATATTAGCGCGTGTTTTCGCCCTAACATTCACTTCAGTACATCTTAGAAATAAGGCATAACTAAAACTTTGCTAAAGAGCTGTCATTATCCTGAAACCTACTGATGAATGAGTTCATGCTTGAGTCCACCTCAACTATTTTGTACTAATTTTATGCATCTTTTTAAATTCCATTTCACAGTGGCTTCTCAGTGTAAGTGAGTCACGACTGCTTATCAGAATTTATGCTATTATCAGAGTATTTCTCCAGTAATCATAGAGTGTGAAAAGTCACCAAGAAAATATTTTAGTTGCTTTTCTGATGCATATTACTTAATACCATCAATGCACTTGGGTCGTCCCTTCCACATTTTTACTCTAGATCTCAAAGGAGTACCTGATTTTATTCTTTGATCATTTTGCTTTTTCTTTTGATAAGTGAGGTTTATCAGCACTTAGTGCATTCAACAGATTTACTAGTATCAGAACTTAACAGATGAGTAGCATTATTCTAATTTTGACTTAGTAATAAGATAGACAAAGTAAACTCAACTAAGCTCAATTATCAGAATTTGCTTATGTCAATAGATTTCCACAGAAATAATTACTTCTTATATGGGATCCTTTGTTCATTGAAGACTACTAGGTCAGCATCTAGCACAGTTATCCTCATAGGATTGAATAGTTACTTAAACAGACATATCACTTATCAGAGTTTAGAAACATATATCAGACAACAGTCAGTACTTAAACACATTTGTCAATTAAGCATAGAATACACAAAGAGATTAAATTCTGTAAATACTGATCATAAAGTCTGATATAACAGAACAAAACTAAGCAGATTTAGAGAAAGAACCTGAAACCATTCCAAGTTCATTTACCAATCTTGTAAAAGTGGCTTCATACAATGGTTTTGTGAAGATATCTGCTAGTTGTTGATCTGTTGGAACAAAGTGCAATTCCACTGTACCTTCATCCACATGTTCCCTGATGAAGTGATACCTGATGCTGATGTGCTTTGTCATAGAGTGTTGAACTGGATTACCTGTCATAGCAATAGCACTTTGATTATCACAGTAAATAGGGATTTTGAAATATGTTAACCCATAATCCAGTAACTGATTCTTCATCCAAAGAATTTGTGCACAACAGCTTCCTGCAGCAATATACTCTGCTTCTGCAGTTAATGTGGAAATTGACTTTTGTTTCTTGCTGAACCAAGAAACCAATCTACCTCCAAGAAATTGGCAGCTTCCACTTGTGCTTTTCCTGTCAATTTTGCAACCTGCAAAATCTGCATCTGAGTAACCTATTAGTTTAAAATCTGATTCTCTAGGATACCACAATCCCAGATCAGCTGTTCCTTTAAGATACTTGAAAATTCTTTTCACAGCTGTTAAGTGAGGTTCTCTTGAATCTGCTTGAAATCTTGCACAAAGACAGGTAGCATACATGATATCAGGTCTATTAGCAGTTAGATAGAGTAGCCAATCATACCTCTGTAATCAGTAACATCTACTGATTTACCAGTATCCTTATCCAGTTTTGTTGCAGTGGCCATGAGAGTGGATGCACTTGAACAATCTTGCATTCCAAATTTCTTCAGCAAGTTTCTGGTGTACTTAGTTTGACAAATAAAAGTGCCTTCTTCATTCTGCTTGACTTGAAGGCCCAGAAAATAGCTAAGTTCCCCCATCATACTCATCTGATACCTTGACTGCATCAGTTTGACAAACTTCTTGCAAAGTCTGTCATTTGTAGACCCAAAAATGATATCATCAACATAAATCTGGACCAGAAGTAAGTCCTTTCCATGGTTGAGGTAGAACAGTGTTTTGTCTATTGTTCCTCTGTTGAATCCACTTTCCAGAAGAAACTGAGCTAAAGTCTCATATCATGCTCTAGGAGCTTGCTTAAGTCCATAAAGTGCTTTATCAAGCCTGTAGACATAATCTGGATGTTTGGAATCTACAAAGCCTGGAGGTTGTTCAACATATACTTCCTCCTCTAATTCTCCATTGAGAAAAGCACTTTTCACATCCATTTGAAAGACAGTAAACTTTTTGTGAGCAGCATAAGCCAAAAATATCCTTATGGCTTCTAACCTAGCAACTGGTGCAAATGTTTCATCATAATCAATTCCCTCCTGTTGAGAATATCCTTTTGCAACCAGCCTTGCCTTATTCCTTGTAATTATGCCATCACTGTCAGTTTTGTTTCTGAATACCCACTTTGTACCAACAACAGATCTATTCTTTGGTCTTGGCACTAGGGTCCAGACTTTGTTTCTTTCAAATTCATTTAACTCTTCCTGCATTGATTGCACCCAATCAACATCTTGAAGAGCTTCTTCCACTTTCTTTGGCTCAGTCTGAGAGAGAAAAGAATTGTAAATACATTCGTTTGAAGTACCTGTTCTAGTTCTGACACCTGCATCAGGATTTCCAATTATCAAATCAGGTGTATGTGATTTTGTCCACTTCCTTGCAGATGGAAGGTTTTCTCTAGAACTGGATGCTCCCCCATGATCCATGCTGTCTTCATTTTCATTTTCTGATGCTCCCCCTGAAACTATGCTCTCTGAGTTGGATTCTTCAGAATTTAGATTTTCAGCACTATCAGAACTTGGCTTATCAGAACTTGACGAATCAGAACTTGAAGAGCCAGATGTATGTTCTGATGTTTCTTGAGATGTGGTAAGATCTTGTGTATGCTCCCCCTGCATAGGTGCATCTTCCTTTAGCATAGTCACCACAGTTTTAATCCATCAGAGTTTACAGTATCAGGACTTAGACTGTCAGGATTTTCAGTATCAGAATTTGAGTCTTCATTTTCAAATCTCAGCTGATCATGGTCAATAAAATCTTCAAGACCAGTAATCTTCTTGTCATCAAAAGAGACATTGATAGATTCCATGACCACTTTTGTTCTCAAATTATAGACTCTGAAGGCTTTTATGGAAAGTGGATATCCAACAAAGATTCCTTCATCAGCATTTAGATCAAACTTGGATAACTGTTCAGGATGAGTCTTGAGAACAAAACACTTGCATCCAAATACATGAAAGTACTTCAGATTTGGATTCTTTTTCTTCACCATCTCATATGGTGTTTTTCCTTGCTTGTTAATGAGTGTTGCATTTTGAGTAAAACAAGCAGTCTGCACAGCTTCAGCCCAGAAATAGGTTGGAAGCTTTGCTTCTTCAAGCATTGTACGTGCAGCTTCAATGAGAGTTCTATTCTTCCTTTCAACAACTCCATTTTGCTGTGGAGTTCCAGGAGCAGAAAATTCCTGCTTCATTCCATGGTTTTTGCAGAACTCTTCCATTATCAAATTCTTGAACTCAGTGCCATTATCACTCCTTAAGGTTTTCACAGAATCTTTGACCAATTTATCCAGATGTTTGACATGATCAATCAAGATAGATGCAGTTTCACTTTTTGTGTGCAAGAAATACACCCATATGTATCTAGTGAACTCATCCACTATGACCAATGCATATTTCTTCTTTGCAATAGACATGACATTTACTGGACCAAATAGATCAACATGTAGTAGATGATAAGGCTCAAAAATTGATGATTCAGTCTTGCTCTTGAATGAAGATTTTCTTTGTTTGGCCTTCTAACAAGAATCACAAAGGCCATCAGGAGCAAATACTGACTTTGGCAGTCCTCTCACAAGATCTTTCTTGACCAGCTCATTTATATTGTTGAAATTTAAATGAGAGAGTTTCTTGTGCCAATTCCAGCTTTCTTCAATTGATGCTCTACTCATCAGACAGATTGCAGAACCATCAGTACTTTTTGAAAGCTTAGCTTCATAAATGTTACCACGCCTGTATCCTTTCAGAACAACTTTGCCTTTAGATTTACTAACAACTTCACAGTGTTCTTCAAAGAAATCAACATGATAACCTCTGTCACAGATTTGACTTATACTCAGCAGATTGTGTTTAAGTCCTGAGACCAGAGCTACTTCTTTAATGATGACATTCCCAAGATTGATATTGCCATATCCCAATGTTTTTCCAATATTGTCATCTCCATAAGAAATACTTGGGCCAACTTTCTCCACAAAGTCTGATAGCAGGGCTTTATTTCTAGTCATATGTCCTGAACATCCACTGTCCAGAACTAGAATATTTTTCCTGTTGCCCTACAATCACAAAGACCACTAATGATTAGTTTTAAGGACCCAGACTTGCTTGGATCCTTTGGCCTTATCAAGTTTGTTAACATTTACAGCGGATTTAGCATCAGAGTTTATGTTAACATTTTTCTTATCAGAACTTACACTATCAGACTTTGAATCAGAATTTACACTAGAAGGAACAATGGAAACTTTCTTCAAGGAAGGTTTTAATTGATAATAATCATAGTACAAACTATGATATTCCTTACAAGTATAAATGGAATGCCATAAACTACCACAATAAAAACAAGGATTCTGTGGTTTATATCTAACAGACTGACTCTTAACTCCTGATTTTGAAGGTAAGGAGTTAATGTTCTTATTCTTCCTGTAAAAAGAAGCCAGATGGTTAGAACTTCCACAGTTATGATATGTTTTCCTAGGAGCATCAGGAACAGGTTTATAATCATTGCTTTTATTCACACCTTCCTTTCCATTCCTATTTTTCCTAGGTGATTTTACCTTGTTTACCTTCTTAACATCTTTCAGCTTATGTTTAAGCTGCTTCTTAGTCATTAAGCCTATGTTTACTTCAGCTATCTTTTCCTGTTTTAGTTTGTCAGAAGTTAATCCCTCTCTAACTTCTGATTTATCATTATCAGACTTTACAGTTACAAACTTAACAGGTTTTAACTTTGGCTTTTGTTTAAAAACAAGCTTAATTTCTACAGTTCCTTTATCATTCTTATCCTCTCCATAACCTAAGCCCTCTTTCCAATTTTCACTACTTAGCAAATTTTGAGTTGTTCTGCCAGAGTTAGTCCAAGTCCTGATTATCTCTCTTTCCTTTTCTAACTCAGTTTTTAGAGATTCATTCATTTTTAGCACTTCATCCCTAACATAAAAAGCATCATCTCTATCCTTCTGAGTTTGATGGAACATAACTAACTCTTTTTCTAAGAAATCATTTCTTTTCTTAAAAGCAAGATTTTCAGAAGTTAATTTTTCACATGTTAAAGTTTGATCTCTATAACTAACAAACATGGTTTTAAGATATCTTCTCAACTCATTAATATCATCAGTATGAAAAGCATAAGTAGTCTGAGGTACCTTTGTTTCAGCAGCTTCAGAACTGCTCTCAGCACTTTCTTTATCAGCATTTGCCATCAACGCATAGTTCTCCTCACTTTCAGAGTCTGAGGTGTCTGTCCAGCTTTTCTGCTTTGTGACAAGAGCCTTGCCTTTGTCACCCTTTACCTTCTTGTAATCAGGAGATATGTGGCCTTTTTCACCACAGTTATAGCATTTGACATTGGTATAATCTCCTCTATCAGACTTTCCTCCTCTGCCTTCAGATCTTCTGAAATTCTTCTTATCAGAACTTATGCCTTTCCTGGAAAACTTCTTTCCCTTCCTGAACTTCCTGTATGCAATCTTTGTGATCCTTTTCACCATAAGAGCACACAGCTTCATCATCTCCTCATCAGCATCAGTCTCAGGCAAGCTTTCAGAATCTAAGTCATCATCACTTTCAGAACTTGATGACTCAGTATCAGACTTTGTGAACAGAGCTTTACCCTTGTCTTTCCTTGAGGTAGCTGCCTTGGGGGATTCTTCTTCAGCCTTAAGAGCAACTGTCCTTGACTTTCCTCCTTTCCTCTTGCTTCTTTGTTCCATCTCAAGTTCATGAGTCTTGAGCATTCCATAAATTTCATCAAGAGTTGTTTCATCAAGATTTTAATTGTCTCTTATTGTTGTTGCCTTCAAATCCCAACATTCAGGAAGAGCTAACAGGAATTTAAGGTTTGAATCTTCAAGATCATACTCCTTATTAACCAGTGACAGATCATTCAAGAGTTTGACAAATCTATCATATAAATCAGTCAATGATTCATTAGCCTTTGAGTCAAAGTGTTCATACTCTTGAGTGAGTATTGTCTTCCTGTTCTTTTTAATTGTAATAGTTCCCTGACACCTTGTTTCCAGAGCATCCCATATCTCTTTAGCAGTCTTGCAGTTAATTACCCAGTTTGACATTACATTATCAATGGCACTATGCAGTAAGTGTCGTACCTTAGCATCCTTAGCAATTGATGCGATATCTTCAGCAGTATAATCACTCTTTTCCTTTGGTACGGTTTTTGCTGCTTCACCTGCAACTGCAACAGCGAGCTTGGTTGGTTTGTGAGGTCCTTCCTTGATTCTATCAAGATATTCTGGATCTGTAGCTTCCAGAAACATGGTCATTCTCACCTCCCATATGGCATATTCAGATGGTCTCAGTATGGGAACTCTGATGGTTTCATACCGACTTTGGATTTATGTCTTTGGAGGTTCTTCAGTTTTGGTAGGCTTAGTTGGAGTTTCTGTGTCAGACATGATTGTGTTTAGATCTTTAACTGTATGTGTGTTAACAGATAAGCTCTGATACCACTTGTTAGGTCACACACACTGTAGAGGGGGTGAATACAGTGTAAAATACAATCAAATCGAACTTTAATATCTTAAGTAACATAAAACAAACTTTATTGAAACAATAAACTCTGTTACAGTATGGAACTGTTACCTCTCAGTGATGAACAAATATCACGAGAGCTGTTAGGGTTACAATGAATAATCTTCTCGAATATTATAACACTTATAGTGTAAATCCTATGTCTGTGTTTATATACTACACAGTTACAAGATAATCGCTAATTGATATGGAATATAATTCTGCTTCCTAAAATATATCAATCAGATATCTTTTCTTCCAAGTATTCCATTCTTCACGGAACTCCTTCTTCATGCATATCTCTTCTTATGTTTATCTCGATCTTCTTTCCTTTAATCAGCTACTGTCCTTATCCGATCGTCCTTCAGCACTTAAGTTCTGATATCCAACTTCTGATGATTATCTCCTGATAATATAAGTACTGATATCCTTAAGTCCTGACTTCCAGTATAGGTACTGATTCCCAGTTAAGTACTGATTTTTCCTGTTAAGTAAGATCTGAAAACTAAACATAAATCATATCAGCCATGATATTATCAAATATATCTAACAATTAAGTATACCGATCCGAAATCCAAAACTCTATTCGAACCCGATCCGAACCCGAAATCCGAAAAAACCCGAATTTTTATATATATATATTAATTATATATATAAATTTTATATATATATATAATATTATAATTTTATATATTACACATTATAATATATATATATATATATTAATAATATACATTATACATATTATAATATAATTTTTAGAACATATATTTTTATATTTATGTTAAAAATTAACTAACTATAAAGTTTAATTAAATATAATTATTCAATCATTTAAACGGGTGATAAGGTTTATAAGGTTAATAAAATATCTTTTAGTAATAAATCTAAAAAACTGGATATCAATTGAGTTGATTTTTTAAATATTAGCTATATATATAATAACACAATTAATGATGTGGTGTAGTGGTTGAAGAGATGATACATTAAAACTCTTTCTCTATAAGTCGTGTGTTCGATCCTCAGCACTTGCAATATCAATAATTATACAAATTTTCAAATTTCGAGTTCGGGTATGAAATCCGATGGATCGGGTTCGGGTATTCATTTTCGGGTATTTTTCGGGTTCGGGTCGGGTTCGGGTATGGATAAAATTTTTGGTTTTGGATATGGATTCTGCAATACCCGACTCGATCCGACCCGACCCGATTTCCATCCCTACTCAGCCCGCTGGCTTCTAGCACAATCTTGCTGCCGGAAAACAAAATTACCAAACCTCCTCCTGCTCGCTCCTCGCAATATAAAATTTCAAAATTATGTCATAAATAATTAAAAAAATGGCCCTTATTTGGAGGCAAATGATCCTTAATTTAATCTCATGTACAAGAGAATATGGCCTTAATATCATTTAATAACGTAATAAAATTTTGTGTCATTTTAATATAATGCTTCCTGAGCTCAGCTCGTTAGACATCTTCACACAGGAGACCTGAAAAGGAAAAAAGTCTCTCTCGATAGTGGTCTACAACTAATTTTGATAGAGTCGCTTGATAATTTTATGTATAAAAATAATGTTAAATGTGACACAGCCAAATAAATCTGGGAAAAGATTAAGATTTTGTGTAAAGATACAGAGGAAGTAAAATCAAATCAAAGAATAATACTGGTGTCTCGGTATGAGGGTTTCATAGCAAAGCATAAAGAAGGAATTACTAAAAAATTTGAAAGATTCAACAAATTGATAAATGACTTGCAACTTCATGATAAATATTATGAAACTGAAGAGGTTAATCTATAAGTCCAGTCTAGCTCTTCCTAACCATCTTGAACAGAAAATATCAGCTATTAGAGAAGGAAGAGATTTGAGCAAAATAACATTGAATTTTTTTATGGGATCTTGAAAATATATGAGGTTGAAATGTTGCAAAGAAAGTCATTAAAGACAAACCAATGACATGTGGTTGATAGTTCCAGTGCCTTAGTTGTCAATGATAGTGAAACAAGTGAAGATGAACAAGATGCTCAAGTTCCAGTCATTCTTGTTGTGGATCAAAAGAACAAAGGACCTCAGAAACAAGTTATTTTGGAGTTAGAAGAAGATGAGTACTACTTCTACACCCTTGATGAGCTAGATGAGATGGATCAATCTATGCTTACCCGGCTAGAAAATTCTCTAACATTAGGGTTAGAAAGCCAAGGTTTTTCAAAAACAAGGGATAGTCCTCAACTCAGCTAGCAAAGGTGGCTACAAGACTGGATCTGTTGACAGATCAAAGATAAGGTGCATGAACTAAGATGAGTTGGGTCACTTTGCTACTGAATGCAGAAAGTCAAAGAAAGTGAAGAAGGATAAAGCCTATCTAGAATTGGAAGCAAAGTATGAAGTTTTCTTGAAGAAACAGTAAAGAAAGGCTTACATAGCTGAAGGTAAGAGTTGGGATGACACTGATGAAGAAGATCGGAATGAAAAGTTCGGAAATTATGCACTTATGGCTCTTGAGCAAGGAGAATCATCCTCATCAAAATCAGAGGCACCCACTCTAACTACCATTGATTTAAAATACAAGCCAATATAAAGAAACTGTTGAAAAGATGAGTGTAGAGATGTTTCATATCCACACAAGCATGGTGGCAGCTACCGAGGAAGTGAGTAGACTGTCAAAAACAAATGAGAAGCTCGAGATTGAGAAGTAAGAATTGAAATTGCAGCTTGTTGAGCTTGAAACTATAAAGCAAGAAAATGAATATTTGAAAAATAAGCTCAAGTGGGCAAGTGAAATAGAAGATGTGTTGAGGGAAAAGTTGGAGAAGAATGATGTGAAGCTGAAGTCATTCATAAATGCATCTCGGTTGGTTGGACAGTACCATGAGAAAAATAAATCATGTGCCAATATATCTATGGATTTGGACTATGATGCCTTGAACATCAATAAGAAAAATGAAGGTGACAAATGTAAAGCAGATTATAAATCAAGATGTCCCAGTTATGCTGAGAAAAGTTGATGCACATTTGTTCAAGGCATGTGAAGTCAATTTCAGTGAACTTGCAGATGAAGATAATGAAATGAAGAATGAAGAAACCACTCCTACTATTGAAATCAAAAACAAGCCATGGTCAATCAAGTCTTTAAGCCACCAATCAAGAATGAGAATGCAGGAAAGAAAAAGAAGAACATGAATGGAAAAATTGGAGTAAACAAAAGCAATAACTTTGTATTTGTTGCAGATGCTCCCAGGAAACAATATCAGAAGTGTGGCTCAATCAATCACATAACTCACCTTTGTAAAAAGGATGTTAGTGAGCCAAAAGTGAGAGCATGCAAATACAATGAAGCAAAGGCTGAAGATCCTTATTCCTTTTGTGACAAGCTGTCATAGACTGAGAGTAGATTTCAAAGAAGTTAAACTTGGGTCTATAGCTAAAAAGGAAAATGCAAATTTGTTATTCCTGAACAATCTAACAATGAAATTATAAAAGGGGGGTTGAATGAAATTATGGTTTCCTTTAGAAATTTAAAACTTCTTATGAATACATATAACAATGTCTGAATAAGCTAGTTACAGATAAGAAGTATTCAAGTATTCAAACACAAAGTAAATAAACACGGGAGTTTAAAAACTTTCCGGTGGATTGATATTTCCACCAGAGATATATATAAATGAAAAAGATCTCTGTGACGCAAAAGCACACAGCTACTTACAAGAGTTCTTACAAACTGAACTTGAGAGTTCTTAAGGATACAACTTACAGATGCTCTCTAGTTCTTGCTTGTGTTGACTGTGTCAATCGATATTTTAACTCTATGCTACGCTTGGTTTATATATCACCAAGTTACATGTGTAATATGACAAAACATAACTCTATTATTTAGGTCTTATCACATGTTCCTTCATTTCTCGGTCCCATGCAATCCAGATAGATATAGCATCTTTGAATGTCCCTGTATTGCATGAAAATGGAAATACTTCTTGATCTTCATAACCCTAATTATAAGTTGCCACATTCCTTTTGTATACAATCAACCCATGTGACTGTCAAGTCACTTTCAACTGCTATTTGAATCTGATATTCCTTGAGACTTCAGCATTATCTGTTGAGTCTGTTATGGATCATCATTTGAAGGTGCCTTGAGTCATCCGTTGAGAGCTTTGCAGATTATCCCTTAATAGTATTTCCTTAGCAGTTGATACCCTTTCACTTATGCAGAATTACAAGGCATCATTTATTTACAATTAGCCAACCTGTTCTGCATATCTTGCTGGTGGCCAACATGGCTTGTAATTTCTAACAATTTCTAAACCTCTAAGATATTATAGTATACATGAATGAGCTACGTACTTGTTTAATACAAGCTACTCCATTAAAAGATGGTTACACAAATCATTTATCTTATCTACTTAGTGTGTTTTGTTAAGTTATCATCAAGCCTACAACATATTCCTAACAATCTCCCCCAATTTATGTCTAATAGAATTATAGGCATAAATTCAGGTAAACTTGATGATAACAAAACACCCTAATAAAAATTAAGACTATAAGGAGTAGATAAATTACAAATTTCTCCAATTAAAATTTGAATAAAGGAAGTTGAATGTGGTTACATGTCATTTCAAGATGTTCCTCTAGTCTGAGCTAATCATTTCGTTCTTCTTGAATCTTTAGTCCTCTTTCTCAGCCTTTTGTCATTCTCCTCAATTTTGTGTTGGAGTTGTCTGAAGATTTCAGCTTCATTTCCATCATTGAGATCCAGCATCTCCTGCATTTCTTTAAGTGTGTCATTGCTTGATATTTGCAGCTGGTCTTTAAGTCTGGAAAATCTTCTGACCCCCTTTTCATTTATGAACTCCATCATCCAATAAGGTCTCAAATGTACTATACTTCTAGTGTAAGGAATAAATAAGATTCTTGGTAGTGCATCTCCAGCTTTGAATTATTTGTTGAATTTTGTTGAGTACCTCTGTTCTGGCAACCTTGGTAAATCCAAAATCCTTCTTCATTGCAGGAAATACTTTCACCAAGACATTGTAGCCTTCATTGAGAATCCTATGCAGAGGCCTTGTGATTTCCTTTCCACCCCTGTACCTGAACACCAATATTTTTGAAAGTCTGTTGTGGGCATTAATTGCTCTCACTTCATCTAGCTCATCTAGGTAAAGGTTGACATCTGAGAATTATTTTATGTCACAGATAAAGAGTTGATCTCCTTTGTTGACTGTTGACTTGGGTTTGGATAAGGTTTTAGATTGGGATAAGACGGGCTTGACTTGCTTTCTTGCTGATTGCTTCTTCCTTTTTGATGTAGTTGGAATTGGAATATTAAGCTCAGGATTAGGTAAGTTGTCCCAGTCTATCGGTTCATCGTTGGGAATGATTGGCTCGCCATGAAAATTCACATCAGGATGGAATTATCTGATTATCTGATCAACTTTATCCAGTTTTCCAAACCACTTACCTATCTCTTTTCAAAACAATTCTCTCACAACACACTTTCCAAAACATTTTCATTTTATTCAAAGTTTAGAGATAGGTACTTTCAGAAGTTACTTTTCCCCCAAAACATAAGTTAACAAAACAATTTGAACACAGGGGATACGTAACTTAAAACGTTCTGTTCTAGTACGTAAATTTAAATCAACAATTATTCATATATTACTGAACCATAAAGATATGGTCAAGGGTACTTGTCTCGATACATTTTAACAACTATTATTGGCTAGCTTTGCACTGACCGTGATGATAGGGATTTCGACTGGAACCTACATGAATCTAAATACCCTAAATTAGACGTCTGAATATTTTTGACATATCTTTGTTAATAATCTACCCGTACATTAAAAAACCTGACTCGTAATATACGCATTATTGTAATACATGTATCAGATAGGGTTCATGTTCTCGAAAGTCGGTTCGGTGTTCGTTTTCAGAAAATACATATACTCATCATTTTACGAAAATAGGGTTATTGATTTTAGCAAAATACTTCACCATCACATACAATCAGATTTCGTATAAAGTATTTATATAGATTCGCTCGACATTCCGATAATTATTGGATACGCTCCCGTATTTCCGTAATTTGATTTCCCGGAAATCGGCAGCACTTCCTTTATTTATCGGACTATCCTGTCGAACAATTCGACGTCAAATCAACAACACAATCACCACAATCCACTTTTTACAAGTCCCAACCACCAATTCAACTACAGTTATTAATTATTATTTATTTTTGTTTCAAAATTAACTTTACAACTGATTTTATTTATTTATAATTTAGGACTCATAATTAATCATCATTGTCCACCGTCGGCTCATCGAGGCTCATCGCCGACGATGATAAAATTCGTGAAAGGCATATGTCATAGCCTATTTGTTTATTCGAGGATTTAACTCAACTCAAATAAGAATGCAATAAGTAAATAGTGGATCTATCGTCAGAGAGATCTCACAGAGTAACATATGTCAAAGGATTAAGAAGCATTGTTCATCTACAGACTTGATTACTTAATTCACTGGAAGAAGCTCAAGAAATTGATCAAGCCTCAGTGATATAAATCAAGATTGTGGATTTAATCAAGTGACAGAGATCTTGTCAGGGTATCAAGTAATTACAAGGATTTAGTCTGAAGAAAATCAAGAGTATCAAGGTCAAGGCATGAAGAAACGTCACGGAAGTTAGTCACTCATGAACCGGACAGTACATCGAGTGTCAACATTGAAGTGGTGGAATTGATTCATAATTGACAGTGATTTTCAGAAGATTTTCAGAAGAATGGTTGCTGCTCAAGATTAGTATTAATTCTCTATTAATTAATTAAGTCATATAATTTAATTAAGAAAATAAATTATATCTGCAAAGATTAATTTATAAATTAATTGATTAATTAATTCAAAATTAATATTAAGGATTTTCAGAATTTTTATTAGATTAAAATCTATTAATAATTCAGTAAGACAATATGATTTGAACTACTATGACAATCGGTATGACAATTGATAGTCATACCGAAAGTCTTGCTAGTTCATTCTGATTGTCTTGCTAGCTATTGGGATTGTCTTGCTAGTTCAAAAGGATAGTCTCACCGAAAGTCCTACCAGTTCAAATGGATTGTCATGCTAGTTCATTTGATTGTCTTGCCGAAAGTCTTGCTGATTCAACTGGATTGTTTTGTTTACTTAAACAACAGAAAGCAGAAGACATTCTAATTAGTCAATCATACAGAACACACAAGTCAAGAACACAGCAGAAACAAAAGCAAAACATTTTCATTTTTCATCTGCTCTATTCAAGATCAAAATTCTAGATTGTAAAGTTAAATCCAAACTACTAGAATTATTTATCTTGTTCTTGTGTAACAATCTAGCGGATTAAAATCCCTAGAACTTAATCTCGAATCGCATTTAGCATTTGATCTTTTCATTGCAAAAATAGAAAAAGTTCATGTCGAATTTATTCTAGATTTGTAATAATTGATTTGAGATTAATCCCTTGTAACAGATACCGTTGTTGTAACACCTTTCAAGTTTAATAAAAGTTTTATTTAACTTGAATTTTGTTTCACCTTTTTATTCCGCATTTTATTCGATTAAACGGTATTGTTTACATTCAACCCCCCTTCTACAAAAAAATTGGGACCTAACAATTTGTATCAGAGCCTTCTGATTAACGTACAAATCAAGATCCTAGACTTTTGTGTTTCTTTCACTCCTTGAATTTTTTATTCACTCAAAAAATTCATAATGACTACACAAAAAGTTGGAACCGTTAAAATTCCACTATTCGATAAAGAAAATTATGTTATGTGGAAGAAGAAGATGCTATTGTTTTTACAAGTTGCTAATCCCAAATATCTGGAAGTGTTAAAGAAGGGTCCAAAAATTCCAATGGTTATTGAACCAGAGGTAATAGAAAATGATGTGGTGATCACCAAAGCTAGAACTTATGTGAAAGATCCTGAGGATTTCTCTCCTGCTGAAATAGAAGAAGCCTCCCTGGATGCTAGCCTTCAATTAATTTTAGTAGATTACCTTGATCCCTTGATGAATAGACATGTGATGAATTGTAAAGATTCCAAACATACCTGGGAAACTATTGAGGTTATTAATGAAGGCACAGAGGAAGTTAGGGAGAACAAGTTAGAAATCCTAACCTATGAGTATGAATACTTTAAATCCAATCCAGGAGAAGGAATCACTGAAGTGTTTGAGAGGTACAATGCATTGATCAAGAACCTGAACATTAATGGTAAATACTATTCCATCAGGGAGGTCAACAAAAAGTTCCTTTTAACACTTCCAACTCAACTCGAACATAGAATCACTGCCATAAGAGAAGCAAGAGATCTGGGTGAGATTTCTTTGGAAAGGCTCTATGGTGTGTTAAAGACTTATGAGTTGGAGCAGATTCAACAGAAGGAAGTTTACGAGAAAGGAAGAGTGGTCAGCACGTCTACTGCTCTAGTAGCTGATGAACAACAACAACAACCACAATATCAACAACAATCTCAAAAGTCAGAAAGAATGGTACAGTCTTCCAAGGTTGAAGAAAATGTGATAGTAGCAGAATTTGATCCTCCTACTACAAATCAATCAGGAGATGATTTTTATTCCTTGGAAGAACTGGAGCAATTGGAGGATGAGTCAATGGCCCTGATTGTCAAGAGATTCTCAAATGTCAGATTCAAAAGGAATCCCAAGTTCAAGTACAAGTCCAACTACAACAGATTCCAGAAAGGTGGATCTTCATCCTCTAACACCAGCAGTGGTGGATATAAAACAGGGATGGTTGATCGAAGCACCATTCGATGCTTCAACTGCAATGAGTTGGGACACTTTGCCACAGAATGCAGGAAGCCAAAACAAGTTAGGAAGAACTCTTACGATTCTAATCAGAAGAGTAAATCTGAAAGGGCTTACCTGGCAAAGGGAAGAAGCTGGGATGATACTGACAGTGAAGATGAAGAAGTTGGGAATCTTGCTCTCATGGCCAGTGATGCAAACACCTCATCGTCAAGAAAAGAGGTAAAATTTACTGATGCTGAATTAGTTTATCATCTAGGAGGTTCCTTAGATTGTGCTCGTCGTGATAATGAATTGTTAAATCAACAAATCAAAGACCTTGAGAAAGAGGTCAATGAATTAAGACTTGTGCACATTAATCAAGATAAACTAAATGAACAAGTATCTTTTCTAGAGAATAGAGTTGACTGTTATAGACAACTTGAAACTATTCTCAAAGACAAGATCACCGGTCTTGAGGCTAAGGTTAAAGCTTACTTTAATTCTTGTTCGAAGTCCAAAGAGTTTTACAATAAGCAAGCTGTTAATCAAACATATGGAATAGGTTATGATTACAATGTTGCTATTGGAAAATTAGGCATAAACTCCCCTCCTCATGTCTGTGCTAAAGGCAGGGAAGTACCACATGTGCTTAAGGGTGTTGATGAACCCCTCTATAAAGAATCAATTGCTGTACCATTTGATGAGACCTCATTTATTATTCAAGAAGAAATCCGTGCTGAAGATAATGCTAATGAGAAAGCTGTCTCCAAGTCAAGTGTGTCAAAAGTTCCAGTCAAGGTTGTGAAAACAACTTAGACTAACTCAGACACACATGAGTTGGATAACACAAATGCCATGTCTACCATGCATAAGTTGCCTATTGTCAATCCCTCTCATAAAGCATGTGGTGTTCCTGATTGTATGTCTTGTGCTTTTAATCTGATGTATGCTTATTTTAATGGCAAGCATATTTCTAATGATAAGACTACTCCTCGTCAGCATGTAAATAATAGAAAGCATGATAGGTCTAAGACTGCTAGTCCTCCTAAAGCTAGAAAGGAGACATTTGTGCCTAAGCCTAAACAGAAATTTGTCAAGGCTGTTCACAAGGTCAAATGTCCAGTCATTGAGAAAGTTGAGAATATTAAAATTAAGAATGTTACTTTGCCTGATAAAGGCCAATTTTATAAATATGCCGGACCCAACCAAGCTTGGGTTCCGAAGAAGGTCTAATCCATTTGTATTGCAGGGCATTAAACAGGTACAACCGGTAGTGTGGATTCTTGACAGCGGATCGTCAAGACATATGACCGGAGATAGAGCCCTGCTATCAAATGTGGTTGAGAAAGCTGGCCCAGTGGTTACCTTTGGAGATAACAGCAAAGGTTTAACAGAGGGATATGGCTGTTTGCTAGCTGGAAATGTTATCATTGAAAATGTGTATGTTGTGCAAGGACTTGAACACAATCTGCTTAGCATTAGTCAGTTCTGTGACAACGGCTACAATATTTTATTCAACAAGCTAAAGTGTCAGATTCTGCACAAGAAAAGTGAAAAACCCTCCTTGATGGGAATCCGGAAAGGAAATCTGTTCGTAGCTGACATGAACTTTGGAAGCAATCCTGAAGTCAATTGTTTCTATGCAAAGGCATCGTCAGATGAGAGTTGGCTATGGCACAAGAGACTTTCTCATCTCAATTTCAAAACAATGAATTCTCTTGTCAAAAGAGAATTGGTCAGAGGTCTACCTCAGCTGGAATTCTCCCCAGAAGGACTATGTGAGGCTTGCCAGAAAGGAAAGTCAAAGAAAGCAAGTCACAGAGGCACTGACACATCTTCCATAACTGGTGTTCTGCAATTATTGCACATGGATTTATTTGGACCAGTTAATGTCCTTTCGATGTCAAAGAAGTGTTACTGTCTTGTGATAGTTGATGACTATTCCAAGTATACGTGGGTTTTATTTCTTCACTCTAAGGATGAAACACCACAAGTTGTGATTGATCATATCAAGATGATTGAGTTAGATTCTAATGTCCCTGTTAGAGCAATAAGGTCAGATAATGGAACAGAATTCAAGAATTCACTTCTTAATGGATTCTGTACAGACAAAGGGATTACCAGACAAATTTCAGCTCCTAGAACCCCTCGGCAAAATGGAGTGGTAGAAAGGAAGAATCGTACATTGATTGAAGCTGCAAGAACGATGTTAAGTGAATCAGGTCTTCTAATGTACTTTTGGGCTGAAGCTGTCAATACTGCATGTTATACTCAGAATCGAACTCTAATCAACAAAGACTTCATGAAAACTCCTTATGAGATTTTGAATGAACAGAAACCTTCTATCAAATACTTTCATGTATTTGGTGCCAGATGCTTCGTGCTCAAGGATGAAGATGATCGTCGTGGTAAATTCGAGGCAAAGGCATATGAGGGTATTTTTGTTGGATATGGAAGAAGATCATACATAGTGTATATCATTGATCAACACAAAGTAACTGAAAGTGTCAATGTTACATTTGATGACACTAAACTCCCTAGTATCCAAACTGAAGATCCTTCTGAGAAACTGAAGTTTGATGATATGTCAGATTCAGAATCAGAACATGGTCAAGAACCTGAGGTTGTTGCTGGTGAAGAACCTGTTAATCATAATGATACTCAAGGTAATAGTGATGGAAACTTTGGCAACAATGGAGATACCACTGCTACTGATGGAGAATCTTCAAGTCAACATGGCAACAACTCAGGGGGAGATGCTGAAGGATCATCTAGTAGGACACAACATCCCAATGAATTTCAAGGCAAATCATCAAGATCAAATCTTCCAAGACAGACTGTCTGGAATAAAGCTCATCCTTTTGAGTTGATTATTGGTGATCCAGATGTTGGAGTCAGAACTAGACGTGCTACTCAAAATGAGTGTCTGTTCTCAGGATTTCTTTCTGAGATGGAACCTAAGAAGATTGAAGAAGCACTAACTGATCCAGATTGGGTGATTGCTATGCAAGATGAGCTCAATCAGTTTGAAAGTCAACAAGTCTAGAAACTGGTACCTAGACCTACACACAAGAAAGCTATTGGTACTAGGTGGGTATTCAGGAATAAACTAGATGAAGATGGTGTGGTTACAAGAAACAAGACAAGACTGGTAGCAAAAGGGTATTCTCAAGTTGAAGGCATTGATTATGATGAAACCCATGCTCCAGTGGCTAGACTTGAGGCCATCAGGATATTTCTGGCATTCGCAGCATTCTCAAACTTTAAAGTTTATCAAATGGATGTCAAGAGCGCCTTTCTGAATGGAAAGCTGGATGAAGAGGTATATGTAGAGCAACCTCCTGGTTTTGAAGATCCAGATCATTTGGATTTTGTCTTCTTTCTTTTCAAGGCTATCTATGGACTCAAACAATCTCCGAGAAAATGGTATGACACTCTCTCTAAATTTCTTATTGAAAATAGCTTTATTAGAGGTGTCATAGACAAAACTCTCTTTTCTAAAAAACATAAGAATGATACTATATTAGTCCAAGTCTATGTGGATGATATAATATTTGGGTCTACTAATGATAGTCTCTGTAAGAGATTTGCTAAGTTAATGCACAACAAGTTTGAAATGAGCATGATGGGAGAGCTGAAGTTCTTTCTTGGATTACAAGTAAATCAAAGGTTAGATGGAACATTTATTTGTCAATCCAAGTATCTCAAGGAACTCCTCAAAAAGTACAATCTAGAGGATTCTGCATCAGCAAGGACTCCATCAACTACAGCTGTCAAGCTTGGACCATGTGAAAACTCCATTAAGGTAGATGTCACAAGCTACAGAGGTATGATTGGCTCGTTACTCTATCTTACTACAAGTAGACCAGATATTATGTATGCTACATGCTTATGTGCAAGGTTCCAAGCGGATCCTAGAGATATTCATCTCGTTGCTGTTAAACGAATCTTAAGATATCTTAAGGGAACACCAAATCTAGGTATTTGGTACCCTAAAGAATCTGGTTTTAACCTTGTTGGATATACAGATTCAGATTATGCCGGAAGTGTTGTTGTTAGGAAAAGCACCTCAGGGAGTTGTCAATTCCTAGGTAACAGACTAGTCTCGTGGTACAGCAAGAAACATCAAACAGTTTCCAACTCAACGGCCGAGGCTGAATATATTGCTGCTGGAAGCTGCTGTGCTCAGATCTTGTGGATTAGGAACCAGCTACGAGACTATGGCTCTGTATTGAACAAAATTCCTATTTTATGTGACAATACAAGTGCAATAGCCATCACCAACAACCCTGTGCAGCACTCGAGGACAAAGCACATTGACATCAGGTATCATTTTATTAGAGAGCACATCATGAATGGTACTGTTGAACTATTTTTTGTTCCAACAGAAGAACAAATAGCAGATATTTTCACTAAACCACTTGATGAATCCACATTTACCAGATTAGTTGGTAAATTGGGTATGTTGAATAGTTTTAGTGATTAATCTAGTTAATATCTGAGATCTGTTCTTGAATGAATTTACAAATGAATTTTTCATAAATGAAAAATTCATTTGGAAATTTATTTTATCATTTTATCATATTTCTTGCTTAATTCTATGAAATTTATATTATCTTATCTGTTTTATTTACTCTACTTGTTAACTTCAAATATCTCAGAATATTTTATTTTCTCTAAAAATATTTTTCTATGAATTTTATTTGCTAAAATTCAACAGAAATCTATTTTTGGAATAAAAATAATTAATTCTGAAATATTGTCTTTGTTTTTATAAATATTTTCTATAAGTATATAATTGTCTTTCTACTGGAATGACAATCGGCAAGACAATTAAAATTGTCTTGCTGAAAATCATTTCAGTACATATATATATATATATATATATAAATATGTTCATACTAATTCTGTTTATAATTGTTTTATTTCCAGAATGACAATCGGCAAGACAATTGAAATTGTCTTGCTGAAAGTCATTTCAGTATATAATTGTGTTATTTTGGTTATCAGTATAGTTTTATACTGGCAAGACAATCGGTATGACTATCAATTGTCTTGCCAGTTATAAACCTTATATATATATTTTTCTTTTATTTTATACTGGTATGACAATCGGTATGACTATCAGATTGTCATACCAGTTATAGATATTTAGTATTTATTATTTTTATTACTTTTATTTCTTCTATTTTCTAAATTGAATTTGCCTTGTATGACTATCGGTATGACAATCGGTAAGACTATCCCGAATTATCATACCAGTTGTCTACTTAACAGTTGTTTTTGTTTTTTTTGGGTCATTCATTCAGTTTTTTTGTTTTTCAAAAATTCCATCAGTTATCTCTCTCTCTCTCTCTCTCTCTCTCTCTCTCTCTCTTCGACCAAACACCAATTCCATCGCCATTATCTTCCTTGCTCGAGTTTTTACTCAGCAATCTAAAACATCACTCCTGATATATACACACACGTATATACATACAGGAGTGCTGCCAATTTTTTTTTTTAAAAAATAATCTTTTGCACTTCGTTTTGTTCCCCTAAAAATCGAGTTGGGTCTGTTGATTTTGGGTATTTTTAATTTTAATTTCTGTTTTGTGTCTTTTGGCTTTTCAAATCTGCGTGTGTGAGTTAAGAATTTTAACGAGATACATTTATGTCTAAATTTTTCGATTATAAGTAATTTAATTCGAATTATTAAATTAATTTAATTAATTCGAATTTTCTTAATATTATTCTTAAAATTCTGAAAGTGTGTGTCTTATTATTATTTTTAAATGGCTCTCAATTTCCAAATTGTTTCGCATAATCTTGTTGGTTATTTTAATCCAGATAAATGTGATGTAGAAAAATTTAAGCCGTGGATTAGATTTTTAAATGACCATTCGATTGTTAGCTCTGCTATTAAATCAAATGTGATTTTAAATGTTGATCTGCTAAGACTGATTTGCACAATCTCTACTGTGGCCGATGATTTTAAATCTTTTTCATTCACCGTGGCAAACACACAGTATGTGGTTGATGACACAGTCTTCAATCGACCTTTAAATTTTCCTATGGACAATTTCTGTAATTTGCCCTCTGAAAATGATATTTCAAACTTTTTCCATGCTATTCACTATCAGGGGGTAATTAATTTAACCAAGTTATCAAAATCTAATTTGGTGTCTGAATGGGACATTTTCTTCGATACACTTTCTAAAGTGTTTGCCAACTGCACTAAATCCAACTTTCACAACATCACTTCCACTCTGCAGTATATTGGTCTTGCGGTTGTTTTCAATCAAAGGATCAATTTTGACAAACTACTTTTACCCATTCTCTTGAGATGTCTCACTACTGCTTTACGTGATCATTCTACAAATCGTAGGGTCTCGTGTTACTATGCTCGTTTTCTCATGCTTATAGCAGATCATCTTCTCACACCTGAGCACAAAGCCCTTTTTTCTAACTCCGCAGTAACCGAACCCCCTCCTGTAAGCAAAAAGATTTACACCCGCCAAGACACAACCTTCAAATTCATGCAAGTTCCAGTACTTGTATCTGCTTTCATGGCCACATATATTCCCTTACCTATTTTCAATCTTCCCGGTCATGAACAGCAAGCTCAACCTCCAGTGGTTCAAGCCACCCAGGCTCCTCCAACATCAGATGCTCTTCCATTACATGTAGTAATTCCTCACTCTCACTCCATTCCTACTTCTGTTGAAAGACCCCCAGTGGTTGATAGGGCTGACCATGAAGTTGTAGAACCACAGCTTCAATCCCAGGTCATAGAGCCAAACACAGAGTCATAACCTATCTCAACCTCTCCCCCACTGTCTAAAATGTTACCCAGAAGATTAATAGGAAGTAGTGTATTGTTAAATGTGAGTGAACCCTCAGCTCTGCCTCCTCCCAAGAAAAGAAGAACATATACTGAGGCATCTGAAAGCCCATCCTTGTCCTCCCAACAGGACATGGACTTTGAAATGGCCACTGAACAGTTACTAGAAACATCCTCTCAACATGATGAATCTATTGAAATTCGCCATAGGGCCATGACATCCTGTACTGAGTCAAGCACAATTCCATTACTCACAATGGAACCATACATACCAGTAGATGATACTCAGGACACAGAGCGAGGAGTGCACATAGAGTCTGTTACAGTGCCTGCCATAGTTACGGCAGAAGAGCAGTCACATACTTCTGAGGGAAAATCTAACTCTCAGCCACCTTTAATAGAGTCATTTTCTCCCCTCCCAGATCCAACACCTCTGGCTCCCTCACGGGATTCTCCACTCACAGATTTATCTGGAGAAAGTGGAGGGCAACTCAGTCAATCTATCCCTGAAGCAATTCAGACATCTATTTCAAATGAACTGATAGTATTGACTGAGGATAGGGACTCGCGAATTCCCATTGCACCACCACTGACCTCTCTTGAAGAGGCTAGGGTGATTTTTAATTGCAGGTACAGAAGAACAGCAAAAGGAAGACTCCTCACGAGCAATTATATTGAGAGAAACACAAGCACGTGAGGTGAGTGAACCAAACACGAGTGAAATTCAGGTGAGAGCACACACAGACACAGACACTGAAAACCTGTTAGCTCAAATTGCTTCTTTAAAAGAAGAACTTGCTAAAAGCCAAGCTGAAGCTAAATCATTCAAAGCACAAGTGGTTGAACGGTCTTCTTCTTCCACCTCTGTCAACAATCAGCTGGCACTCATCAGGAATGATATCTCAGATCTCAAGACCACTGTCATACCAAAGCTCAATTCCATTCAGGAAACTCCAACTTTATCAGCTGATGACATTTCTAACTTCTGCTCTCTATATACAAGAATGACTTCTCTTGAAGACCTGGTTGAAATGAATCATGCACTGGACTCCTCCAGATTTCTAAAGACAGAAACGGGCATGGAACATCTTAATGAAGGAATGAAACACTTGTATTTCATGATCAAGAATTCTCACTGCCCTAATGAAGATCAAAGAACTTACTTTGAAGGGCCGTCTGGTGGAGGCTCAGGCTCTGGAGGTGATGGAGGTCATGGAGGTTCTAAAGGAAAGTCAGTAGAGGATCCCTCAACTAAGGGGGAGAAGAAAGGGAGTAGTGGAAAGGGAAAAGAAAAAGATACCTCTGCTGGAGACAAAGGAAAGGCTGATGATGTCTACTATAGTGGAGAACAGGATGACTTTGATATTTTTGACATTCCCACTGAACCAGTCTTAGAAGATAAAGATGGTTTATTTGAAGCTGAAGAGGAAAGTGATTTTGGAGAATGGGAAGAGAAAGCTACAGTGGATCCTATCTTTGAGAAAGAGTTTCAGCAGCAGTAGTCAGAGATGAAAAGAAAAGAAGCTGAACTCAAAAAGGTCTCCCAGATCATTGACATGAGGAAAGACATACAAAGAACAGAAACTCTTCAAAAGCAACGTCTTCATGACATTAAGGCTCAAGAAAGGAGAAGAGATGTCAGACTGAAGATTGGTGAAAAATGGGATGAAGCTAGGAGAGTACTTGATATGCCTCATCTGAGCACTAACAATGATAGGCAGTTCCTACATCTTCTTGACAAGCTGGAAATCTCAAATCCTAACAATGACATGTACATGAATGCTATCAAGACTGAAGTCTCAAGGATCACAGCTGCTTTTGACAGATCCCTAAATGAGATGAGCATTTTTGTATATTGTCAGAGTGAAGGATCTTTCAAGGTATCACTTCATCTGTTTGAGAATCGTTCTTTGTCAGAGATTTGGGTTCTTCTCAACAAAGTAAAAAGAAGCTCAGAATTGAATAAAGTTCTTCGAGAAAGGCTTAAAGAGTTTGCCAGCAGGGCTAGTCCTCAAGTGGTCAACAATCCTCATCAGGTGAGATTCTTTAAGTCTGATTATCTTCAAATCTGTCAGCTAGATGTACAATCTCTTAAAGACTACTCAGCTAAGCATCTGGTCTGGATGGAACATCATTTAAGAACTGCTGGATACTCATACATATTGAAGACTCAAGCTGCTGATTTGATTCAAGCTTATTGTGAAAAGAATATTAAAAGGTACAATCAGTTCAAGAATAAGCTGAAGTCAGTTGGAGTTCAACCAGTCAGACCAGCAAGCTTCACTTCAGAAAAGGATCGTGTCTTTGACAAGGAGTTGCTTCAAGATTTAGAAGAAGGTAAAGTCAGAAGAGAAGACAACTGAAGTCAATTAGCTCAAAACTCAATGTAATATGATTAGAGCTTTATGAATCAAGATAGACTAATGTAGTTATATGTTCAGGCTAGAGGAACATCTATCTTGTATTCACTTGTAAATTTCTTTTGGAATCTGGAAAATGTTAAATATAATCCAGAACTTTTCTGCTATTTACTTTGCATTACTGTTTATATCTTTTTCTTATTTGTTAGTTGAGTTATCCTCTAGGTATTTGTTGTTATTGTCTAACAAGCAAATAGGGGGAGATTGAAAGGCATATGTCATAGCCTATTTGTTTATTCGAGGATTTAACTCAACTCAAATAAGAATGTAATAAGTAAATAGTGGATCTATCGTCAGAGAGATCTCACAAAGTAACATATGTCAAAGGATTAAGAAGCAATGGTTATCTACAGACTTGATTACTTAATTCACTGGAAGAAGCTCAAGAAATTGATCAAGCCTCAGTGATATAAATCAAGATTATGGATTTAATCAAGTGACAGAGATCTCGTCAGGGTATCAAGTAATTACAAAGATTTAGTCTGAAGAAAATCAAGAGTATCAAGGTCAAGGCATGAAGAAACGTCACGGAAGTTAGTCACTCATGAACCAGACAGTACATCGAGTGTCAACATTGAAGTGGTGGAATTGATTCATAATTGACAGTGATTTTCAGAAGATTTTCAGAAGAATGGTTGCTGCTCAAGATTAGTATTAATTCTCTATTAATTAATTAAGTCATATAATTTAATTAAGAAAATAAATTATATCTGCAAAGATTAATTTATTGATTAATTGATTAATTAATTCAGAATTAATATTAAGGATTTTCAGAATTTTTATTAGATTAAAATCTATTAATAATTCAGTAAGACAATATGATTTGAACTACTATGACAATCGGTATGACAATTGATAGTCATACCGAAAGTCTTGCTAGTTCATTCTGATTGTCTTGCTAGCTATTGGGATTGTCTTGCTAGTTCAAAAGGATAGTCTCACCGAAAGTCCTACCAGTTCAAATGGATTGTCATGCCAGTTCATTTGATTGTCTTGCCGAAAGTCTTGCTGATTCAACTGGATTGTTTTGTTTACTTAAACAACAGAAAGCAGAAGACATTCTAATTATTCAATCATACAGAACACACAAGTCAAGAACACATCAGAAACAAAAGCAAAACATTTTCATTTTTCATCTGCTCTATTCAAGATCAAAATTCTAGATTGTAAAGTTAAATCCAAACCACTAGAATTATTTATCTTGTTCTTGTGTAACAATCTAGCGGATTAAAATCCCTAGAACTTAATCTCAAATCGCATTTAGCATTTGATATTTTCATTGCAAAAATAGAAAAAGTTCATGTCGAATTTATTCTAGATTTGTAATAATTGATTTGAGATTAATCCCTTGTAACAGATACCGTTGTTGTAACACCTTTCAAGTTTAATAAAAGTTCTATTTAACTTGAATTTTGTTTCACCTTTTTATTCCGTATTTTATTCGATTAAACGGTATTGTTTGCATTCAACCCCCCTTCTACAAACAAATTGGGACCTAACAATTCGTCGGTACCCATTCAATTCGGGTTTCCATACGAATTCCATCAATTTACAATTAAAAATTTCCCCGCACGAATTTTATTTCACGAATCTTTAATCAATTTATTTCCTGCAGAAAATAGGAATTACAATTAATAAAATTATTCAGTCAATCAACAAGAACACGCGCAACAGGTAACAAGGCACGCGACACCACACGCGCCCAACACCCGAACAAACACACTTGCACAGTCAGCGGAATCACAGGGATGGCCGGAAGCGGAAACAACCCAGCCACCAACACACACAAATACACACAGGGATAGAGACACGCACGCACGCACGCGACACAATACACACACACACGACACATGTTATACGCATACACAGCAACATAGACAACCGACATCACACGCTCGCCACTATCACCTCGCGGAGGACCGGCAATAGGTGGCCGGTAAAGCAGACCCGACAGCAGAGCTTACCATGAATCAGTCGAGAGAGAAGCAAAAGGGGAGGGAAAAGAGAGATATGTGCGAGAGAAGAAATTGATGAGAGATTGAGAAAGAGAATTTGAGAGAAAAATATAAGAGAGGGAGAGTTGAGAGAACCGTAAGAGAGAGAGACTGGAGGTCGATTGGAAAAGGGGGGGGGTGAATTGGGAAAAAAAGGACAGACTTCACTGTAATTATCCAAATCCAACAACGATATTTTGCATTTTAACGAATAACTCACGGGTAAAGATAGCCTGAAAATTCACGAAAATAATTTTAAAAATCTTAGGTTAATTTAAACTGTTAATATAAAATTCTCGTGATTTTTGAATCATTTCTGCGACGCGCATCGGACTCGCGTTTAACGATTCAATGAACGATCGAGCTGGTGAAATTAAATCCCAAAAAAATTTCCAAAATATTTCTAAAACTCTCGAAATATTCCAAACTTAATAAAATATAAATTTCGTAATTTTTGGAACATTTCTGATTTTAATATCGAATTTACAATAAAATACAATCAGAAAATCATTCAGGGATAAATAATTAATGAAATATTGATTTCTCAATTTTGTAAAATCCTAAAAATAATTATTGAAATTATAAAATCATAAAAATAATTTTAGAGACAATCCAAATATTTAAGCAAATAAATTTGCATTAAATTCACTTTAAATATAAAAACAAAATAACACCGCTCAACAACTGATTACGCAAATGATCCTCGAACACCAATGATCACATCTAATTAATAAAAATAATAATATCTAGCTGACAAAACCCATACACATATTTTATTTTATTATTCAATATTTACACATTTAAATAATACAGAAATGTACGAGTCGTTATAGCGCGGGCATGCCGTGCCACTGTAGTTGGCCCAAAATTTTTTCATTTTTTTCATTTTTTTTGTGTTTTTCTCCTTTCTTTCTTCTTCCTCTATCTACTAATGTACAACAAACTTGGGTTGCCTCCCAAGAATCGCTTGCTTTACGTCGTTAGCTTGACGTAGAAACGCGAGATCAAACGGGCAACGAAACGGCACTAACCACCTCGCGGTTTGCCGTGTCACCATAGTAATGCTTCAATATCTGACCATTTACTTTTAATACTTGGCCCGGATCATTCTCAAAAATCTCCACCGCTCCATATGGAAACACAGTTTTGACAACAAACGGCCTGACCACCTTGACTTCAACTTTCCAGGAAAAAAACGAAGATGAGAGTTGAACAAAAGAACTTGTTGCCCCTGCACAAATGATTTAAGCACTAGACCCCTATCGTGCCACCTCTTGACTTTCTCCTTATACATTTTGTTGTTTTCATATGCTTGAAGTTGAAACTCGTCGAGTTCATTCAATTGAATCATCCTCTTCTTTCCAGCTGCATCCAAATCCAGATTCAACTTCTTTAAAGCCCAATACGCTTTATGCTCTAGTTCCACCGCTAAATGACACCCCTTACCATAAATCAACTGATACGGTGACATCCCTACTGGAGTCTTGTACGCTGTTCGATAAGCCCAAACAGCTTCATCAAGCTTCAAAGACCAATCTTTTCTCGATGGACACACAACTTTCTCTAAAATACGCTTGATCTCTCTGTTAGATACCACAGCTTGCCCATTCGTCTGAGGGTGATAAGCCTTAGCAATGCGATGATTCACATTATACCTTTGCATCATAACAGTGAACTTGCGATTACAGAAATGCGACCCCTCATCACTGATTATGACTCTTGGAGTTCCAAATCTTGTGAACATCTGCTTGTGAAGAAAATTAAGCACTACCTTCGCATCATTCGTTGAAAATGCCTTAACTTCAACCCATTTCGAGACATAATCAACTGCCAACAAGATATACTGATTGTTACAAGATGAGATAAATGGCCCCATGAAGTTATTTCCCCACACATCGAAGACTTCAACCTCGACAAGCACATTAAGAGGCATCTCATCCCTCTTGGACATATTACCCACACGTTGACATTGATCACATTTCAAAACGAACTGATGAGAATCTTTAAACAAGGTCGGCCAAAAGAAACCTGCTTGAAGAATACGAGATGCTGTCTTTTCTCCACCATAATGTCCTCCATAAGCCGTTGAGTTGCAATTTTGTAAGATCCCCCCTGTTTCGCTGTAAGGAATACATCTCCTGATGATTTGGTCAGTTCCTTGTCAAAAAAGAAATGACTCATCCCATATATACCACTTCACTTCATGCAGAAACTTCTTCCTTTGAGCGGAAGTCAACACTGGAGGCATAACATTACTCACAAGGTAGTTCACAATGTCAGTGGACCACGGTTCTTCGGCTTGCACTCCAAATTACTGCTCATCGGGAAAAAAATCGTTAATCAAAGACTTATCTTGTGAAGTTGCAATTGGATCCTCTAAACGCGAGAGATGATTGGTGACTTGATTTTCAGTCCCTTTTCTGTCCTTGATCTCTAATTCAAACTCCTGAAGTAAAAGAACCCATCGAATCAATCTAGGCTTCGAGTCCTTCTTCGAGATGAGATATCGAATGGCAGCGTAATCAGTGAAAATGTTATTCCCAGTGGACTAACAATGAGATTTACAGAAGGGGGGTTGAATGTAAATCTCAAAACTTTTTCAAGTTTTGAGTAGTTTCTAAGGCTAAGTGTTTTAGTGAGCAAATGTGTGTGAATGTCTTGAAGCTAATACAGACAGATATATATTCAAACACAAATGTAAAGAACACAAAGAACTTAAAAACTTTTATGGTGGATTTGTTGTTCCACCAGAGATGTGTTATTTCAGAAAATCTGTGATTCAAGGAATTAAATCACAGCTGCTTCCTAGTACAAACTAGATGATTTTCTCTCTGGATTTTTCTAAACAGCTCTGGAAAATTCTCATCTAATTACTAGCTGCTACTTGGTTTATATATCACCAAGTTTACAAGTGAAGACAAAACTGTAAAATACAATTAAAAAGGCTCTTCACATGTTTCTTCTTCATTTCTCTATCCAATGCAATTTAGGCTTAGCTGTTAATCTTTGAATACTTCCTTGTTTACACCAGAATGGAAATGCTGCATTTTCTTGATTTCTCCTAGAGGCTTCCACATTCCAGTTTGTCTCTGTCAACCCATGTGCCTCTGTCAGCTTATGAATTATCACTATCAACTGCTAATGAACTAAGCATCCGTTGAAGCTTTCATCCGTTGATGCCTTATCCGTTGAGGCTTTATTCGTTGAAGCTTTATCCGTTGATGCATTAGCAGTTGAAGTCTTTATCCGTTGAAGCACTTATCCGTTGAAGCTTTAGAGACATCCGTTGAAGCTTTGTTTCTTATCCGTTGAAGGTCTTCAATATCAGTTGATACTTCTTCACTTATACAAAATTACAAGGCATGGAATATTTATAATTAGCCCTCCTATTTGCATATCCACTAGTAGTCAACATGACTGATAATTTCTTACAACATCTAAGAATTACAACTTGAATCCAGAGAATGAAATGTGCTACAATACTAAACTTATTGCTAAGTAAAGCTTCTCCTTCAACGGATAGCCAAGATGGTCTTATCCGTTGAGGCTACAAACACTAGATTTCTACTTAAGTGTTTTGTATAACTTATCATCAAACTAATACACATATTCCTAACAATCTCCCCCTATTTATGTCTACTAGAACTGTAGGCATAAATTTGGGTTTAGCTTGATGATAACAAAACACTTGACAAATATATTAACTGTAATAAAGCAGAAATTAAAAAGTGCTGCAAAAATGTGTATGCTGAGATGGAATTGAAGAATTACATTGTTTCCAAGGGTGCTCCTTTAGCCTGAGCAGATTAATTTCTTTTCCTTTGATCCCTTGTTTTCTTTTCTAGCCTCCTGTCATTCTCCTCTATTTGAAGTTGAAGTTGTCTGTAGAACTCAGCTTCATCTTCTTCATTGATGTCCAACTTAGATTGCATATCCTTGAGAGTTTCATTACTGGCAATCTTGAGCTGATCTTCAAGTCTGAAAAATCTTCTGACTCCTTTGTTGTCTCTGAACTCCATCAACCAATGAGGTGTTTTGTGAACTGTAATTCCTCTTTCTTGAATGAGTAATGTTCTAGGCAAGGCATTGGGCTCCCACCAAGTTTTCCTTATATTGGCAATCTTGTTGAGAATTTCAGTCTTGGCAGTCCTGGTAAAGCCAGAATCCCTTTTGTATGGCTGAGTAGACTCTAACCAAGGTAGAGTAGCCTTCATTTAGAATCCTGTAGAGAGGCCAAGTTCTTTCCCCACTTCCTTTGTATTTGAACACTAGTCTTTCTGGTAGCTGTCTGTAGGCAGCTATTCCCCTTACTTCCTCCGGCTTATCCAGATAGAGTTCAATGTCTGAAAATTCTTTTATGTCACAAATGTGAACATAATCATCCTTAGAGGCTTGTGGCTTAGGCTTAGGCTTCTGAGTGAATTTGATTGAGGATTTAGGAGGTGTTGATTTGATTCTTCTTTTCTGCTTCTTTGATGGTGGAAAAGAGGTTAAGAAGGTGGGCAATTTGATGGTGTCCCAATCAATTGGTTCCTCCTTAAGAATGATTGTTTCACCATGAATGTTTATGAAGGGGTCAGGCACAATGGGTTCAGGAATAGAAGGTAGTGGTCTGGATTTTGATTGGGTTTCTTCAGTCTCATCTCCTATCTTTCTCTTTGCATTGGCCTTCTTTCTGTTCCCTTTCTGCCATTCCTCTCTTTCCTTACTTCTTTCTTCCATATCATTATCAACCATGTCCCCCATACCTTCATCTTCACTTTTGTCTTCAATTTCTTTCTTTTCTTCAGCTTGACTTGACTTTAGCTATTTTTCAAGCTTTGCTTGTGCTCTTTTGTCAGCCTTTAGATTTTTGGCTTCTTCCTTCAACCTTCTGGTTTCTTCCCTCTTGGCTATTGGGAATTTGGGATGTCCTTGCATCACACAAATGCTCTTTCCCTCTCTAAAGATAATAGCCATGTTCCTCCTTTCAACCACATCCATGGTCTCTTTGTGCTTTTTGATACTTCCACCCAAAACCTTGTCTTCATCAGTCTTTGGAAGAGGAAAATCCACTTCTTTTATCTGAGCAAAGCTTAGAGGATTCTTTGTAGAGTCCTTGTTGGATCTGTTGTTGGGCTTGAGAACCATAGGTTTCAGATTCTTGGAAGAAGTCTCTCTAACCTTATTCCTACTTACTGGCTTGAGCTCCATAATAATTGGTTCCACCTTTGTGTTATGCTTCACAGATTGTGATTTAGAAGTTGTAGAACCAAAAATTTGTTGCATCTTTTCATCAATTTTCCTCCTTTGCTCTTTGACTTGCAATTCAGCTGCTGCTATCTGGATTAGATCAATTCCATCAAGCTTTCCTTTGATTTGAATAGTTGGAGAAGTGGTGATGGCATGAACTAGCACTTGAGATATTTGAACTGTTGTTGATGGCTCTCCTTCCCCTTTATTCTCCCCCTTTTTATTATCATCAAGGGTAGGGGTCAAGCCTTGTGCTTTTGCCAGCTGCATCAATAGATTTGTCTGAGTTTATTGATTCTGAAGAATGGTGACCATAGAGTCTTCAATGATCTGAACTCTGTCTTCCAACCTGGCCAGCCTCTTGTCAGCATCAGATGCTTTCCTCAGTCTCCCCAATAAATCTTGCATAGTACCATAAGGCATGACTGAATCCAGCTTCTCAGCATTGTAGGATTTCAGATCAGCAATGTCCTGCTTGAGTTCATCCACACTTAGATTCTGTTTGAAATGCTGCAACTGCAAGAGATGCAGAGAGTCCAGATGAGCTTGAAGAATTGCCTTGGTACCAGCATCTGTAGTCTCCTGAAGGGCCTTCTGAATAGTCATTACTTGCCTGACCAAAGTTACACCAAACTCTCCTGGTGTAGATGCCTTTGCCCATGCCCAATCAGGTAGATCTGGAACAGAACTTGGGCCTGCTTCTCCCCCTAAGTTCATGCTCTCATCCAAAGAATTAGAGTCATCATCATTAGAATTTACTCCAAATTCTTCAGATGGCTCACCAGCTTGAGAAGGCAGCCTGTTAACAACAGCTTTTTCTCTGAGAAGAGATTCTGAAGTGTGTACAATGTTTAAAGTCTGTTCTGCCTCCACATTGCCCTGAGCAGCTAATAATTAATAGGCTGGAATAGGATGAGTAAAAGTGTCAGCATCCAAGGAAATGTTATCAATTACAGCTTTGTAATGTTGCTGAAATTGTCTTTCCTTTTCTGCATCATCCACTATCATTAACTCACTAGCAATGGCTAGATCCACCCTTATAGCTTCTGTACCTGCCTTTCTCTCATTTTCTCTATTTTCTTGCATCAGGGGCTCCCCCTGGCTCACACACACCCTCACACCCTCACCCTCACCTTCTAAGGTGGCACTCCCCTCACTCACTTTTGCCATGCTGGAAGAAATAGCATGCATATGGTGACTCTCAACCTCTCCTTTTGCCTGGGAGCAACCCAGCCTCTCACTCAAATTATCACTCCCTTCCCTCAAACCTAAAAGTGATTGTACAGTAACCATGTCCTCTACAGTTGGAATTATTTCTGTTATATGTGTAGAGACCATCAACGGATAGGGAGTATCCGTTGAAGTGGAAACTAATGGTATCAACGGATAACTGCTGTTAAGCTTATCCATCGAAGAACAACCACTTGTCAACGGATGAGAGATATCCGTTGAAGAAGGAAAAGATGTAGATTTGGAAAGTGACATAATTGTTGAATCTGTGTGAATTGATTTTAAGTGAGGTGACACAGATTCTTCAACTATATCTGAAAGAATTGGCTGATGATCCAATAAATCATCTAAAAGATGATGATCATCAGGTTTTGAGTGGGGCTCCTCCCTGAGTTTTAATGAGGGAGAATCAGGAAGTGATGTGAATATCATATCCACATCCAGAGAGGGTGATGGAGAGTTTGATGATGGATGTGTTTCTGTCACACCCCCAACTTAAATAGCGAAATAAATATAGCTATTACATCTTATTAATGAAGAATACACAACCAAAATCCAAGATCTTACAGTTTAGGGTTTGGAACAGCCCAACACTACCAACTATTATATCTGATTACAAATACCGAGTCCTCACACAACTATTATTACTTATTCTACCTGAGCTCGAACATAAGCATCAGCATCACAGGTCTTATGGGCAGTCTGCTTGAATCTAACCATAGCTGCTAGCTGTAATATAAGGGTAAAGTAAGAAGTGAGCCAAAAGCTCAACAAGTGCTAATAGTACAACGCAAAACATAAATCGAGATATACCTTTAGGAATGACAATGGAAAGACATAATCAATGATAACGAGAGATAAAACTCATGTGAGTTGGCATCATTTTGCTTGCATCAAAACAATTTTAAAATCATTCTTAATCAAAATCATTTTATGACGCTACGGATTACAGCCGGTGATCAGCCGCGAAGTAATCCCGAACCTCGCTGGGTTCTAAAACATTATTGGGAATCCCTAGGCAACTTTTAAGCCTAATATAAGTGTGGAAAGGACTCGCGTCTCAGTCCAGATCCACCATTCAAAGAAAACATTTATCCCCCTTTGGGACTGAAAAATCCACATTTTAATCATTTTAAAAATTGATGCCGATTTATGACAAAATCTCTTTCGACTGTAATCATTTTTATCAAGGGATTATAGATCAACTTGAAACACTGGAAATATGACACTAAATCTCAGGGCCATGATCCACTAGACTTTACTATATTAGGGTAATTGAGAGGTTTCCATAAACAAGAACTTTGACAAGGAAATTGAGCAAGGCTATTGGATAATATGAAAGAGTAATGCCAAACTAGGCTTAAAGCAATGGTTGTAGACAAGGTATAGGTATTAGAACATCAAGAAGATAAGCATCACTGGTTCCAATAGGATAGAGGTGTTAAAATATAAAGAAAGTGATCATCAGCTCAAGATATAACAGGGTATCAAGCTTTTAGGGTAAGGATAGGGTTATCAAACAATCATGAATGAATTTAAGAAATGATTGGCTTTTAGGTATCAAGATAAAGTTTCTATCGAGGTTATTTCAAGAGTTGAATCAAAGCATCAGGGTGCAATATCAAGATTTCTCAGGGATCAATAGCATGATAATCAAAAGGATCAATAAGGTATTATAACAAATCTCTATTTTATCATGGCATTAAACTATCATGAAAGACTTTTGAACTACTTACAATACGTACTCGAGGGTTCATGGCATCTCTATGTAACTCAAAGATAAGCAAAAGATACGCTTGATTTAAATATATCAAAATGACTCAGGATAATTGCATCGATATATATATGAACTGTTTACAGTAAATACGAAGGTCAAGTTGAATCACTTGCCTTGAGATAGACTGGTCTGGTCTGACTGGTCGGAGCAACAACTGGAGCTTCACTCGACTTTTATGGCAAGTTTTCCCTCGTCTCGAGATCCTACATAAATAATAATAATCCTCATTATAATATATTCTTACCATCTTAACCTATTTACAACCCGAAATTAAACATGGATGTCACTTAGGCCTATACGCACTTAATTCATATCCACCATTATATTTTCAAATGTACACACGTAGCCACATAATCACATATCGTATATTAATACCAAATAACATCATATACACCATAATGCCACACTAGGCTTGGATGATCTCGACTCACCACTTAAGTCACTTGGTCGCTAACTAAACAAAGTCTTTAAATTTGGGCTTCCTAACTCAATGTGCCTTTCCTAAATTATCCAAAACCTATTGACCCTCACTTGTGCCTTTTTCTCTACTGACCTTATACTATCTTACAACTATGGTGGTTGACCTAATACTCACTTCTAAGTGTTCTAAAACTATGTGATAAGTGAAAGTGCTCACTGGTGCAAATTTCAGAATGGTAACTAAGGTTTCTTGAGTGCATTAGACACTCTTAAACTACAAGTTTTTCTTCAAAATTTTTACACAAGACTCTCCTGACCTAAGGGCATCTCACAAGCTTGATGTGGCTCAAAGGCCTGGCTTGGGCCTTCTTGGGCCTAAGCTAAAAGTCCAAGGTTCCCCTGTTTTTCTGGGCAGAAAATGCCCTGACTTGAATTAACTTGTAACACATGGTTCTAGCTCATATCCTATGAACTATGGTTGGAAAAACTTCTCTGACATACCCTCTAACTAAGGCCCAATTGGGCCTAATGAGGGCCTACCCATGACATGGCCAAATCTCCCTATTTCTAAGTTGCAACAAAACTGTCCCCTGCTGGACAGATTTTGTTATTCTACTTGTGCACCTAACCAAATGACATGCAAACCTCCAACCAACTCCTAAAACCTATTATATACTCCCCATACTAACTTCTGGTAGCTTGGGCCTCAAAGTGCACATCAATGACATGGTCAAAACTCACTCTAAACCTCAGGGTATTAAACTGATTTTTCTGCAGAAACTATAACTCTCATTTTTCCAAGGTTTTGACTTGACAACTCAACTAACAAAAACTCAATACTTAAACCAAGACTTATACATGGTAATCTACTGAACTAACTCCTTTATTCTCAAAATAACATTGGGTGAGATCATCCATGCCTAAAAACAACAACATGCAACTAAATATATAACATGCAACTCATGAAAAGCACATAACAAGATTTCGGCTAGGCATAAAGTTGTAAATGCTTGTAAAATCGACTTGCACCTAATACTTATCCTTAATAATTATGAAATATAACTCCTTTTAATTATTAATAAGAAATTCATCATGGAAACAATCTATTTAAGCACATCTATTTCGAATTTTATAGATAACAACATGATTTCGAAAAGAATAGCATGCAAAACAGGGTTGATCATCATTTTAATGTCTTAAAACTAGCATGCATGGCTAAACATAAATTTATAATGAGATTTCAGTAGCATGCAAAGGATTTTAAAGCATGATATCTCCATAAAACACTTAGTTAGCACATATACATAATATATCTCATAGAGAGCTCTTGAATTCACAAGAATCAAGAGTTTCTCTTTGGAGATCACACAAAACTACACATGTAACCATGAAACTTCATCTTCCAAATCACAAAACTCTTGGGAAGTATATAAAATAAATGTAGGTGAAAGAATTACACTAGGGAAGATGAGAAATGGAATGAAAAATGGAAGGGAGTGGGGGAAATGGGGTTCGGCCGAGAGCAAAAGGGAGGGAGGGGAAGAGAGAAATTTTTGTGGTGTGTTGGAGTGTGAAATGATGAATGACTTCTCTCCACTTTGATTTGTTTGTTTTATGCTATTTGGTTGACAAGTAATGAGTGGAAGTGAGAACTTACAAAAATGTCCCTTGGCTAAAGTTAGGCCATTTTGCATGCAAGGCTAAGGTAGTAATTTGGTAATAATCAAATGAGTTAGTGGGGTTGGAAAAGTCTTATTTGCCCTTTGAGAGAATAGAAAGAGAGTTTGCATGCAAGGTTATTCATGTAATTTGATAATTATAACAAATAAAATTTGTAAAGATTTATTTTTATAAAATAAAATACAAGTTCAAAAATTATAAAATTTATACCATAAAATAACTTGTATTTTTAGAGACTTTATAAAATCATTTTCAAAATTTGTGATCAAAATGCCTTTTAAAAGAAGATTTTTCCAAAGCTTAGAATATTCCTTATAAATCAAAAATAAAGAAATTAAATAAACTCTTGCTTTGAAAAATCATATACTACCCAAAGCAAATTTATAATGCAGAAATTTTCACTCACACAAACGTACAATCATTGAATATATTTTCATTTGACTTAATATTATACCAAATTCACAAATAATATTACATAAAATGCCGGTCGTAACAGTTTCTATTATGAGAGAATGGGGTTGTGACTCCACATTTGCTGGAGTCACATCAAGCTGAGTTTGATAAGGCAAAGATACAGGTGGATGTATCTGTGCTGTGTGTGCCCCTTGTGTGGAAACTAGGGTCTTGGCCTTCTTCTTCCTTGAAAGGGCTTTGATTGGTGAATGTGTGGCTTCAGTGTCCCTCCCTCTTTTGTTCTGTGTCCCTGGTTGGGGACTATTTTCAATAGTTGCACCATTTTGGGAGGATGCAACTAGGGATGTGTTTGACTCCTTTTGAACCACCACAGTCTTTTGAGAGACTGTGGCTTGGCTGGCTGGGGTACCACTCACCTCTCCCACCTTATCCTGGGGGGTTTCTTGATGTTCACCCCTCCCCTCACCACTCACACCCTGTTCACTCCCTTCAGGGTTTTTGGTAGTTGTTACAACTGTTGTCTTTTGAGAGACAACAAAGGTGGTTTTCTTTGACTTGTATTTTGAAATTTTAGTTTTGGTGGCTTTGGTAGGAACCTGTTTGGACAAAGACACAGATTCCATTTCCACACTGGAAGGCAAAGAAACAATGGGGTTGGAAACATTAGGAGTTATAGAAGTGTTTACCTCACTTACCTGTGGTGCATTCATGATTGGCAAATATACCAATGGCACCTGACTGTTGAGGTTGATTCTCAAAAGGTCGGCAAGGACCCTTTTCTCTTGTGCCCAGCATTTGAGTTTATTGTTCTCATTAGATATAACCAATCCTTCAGCAACATGGTTAGCCAATAACATAAAAAATCTAGCATAGTAGATGTTATGTGGTCTATTAGCTTTGTTACCTAATCTGTAACCTAATTCTAGCATGACATAGTTGCTAAAATTAAAGTACCTATCAGAAACTAGCATATAGAGCATATTAACAAGAGTCATGGCATCAAAATTGCTAATCTTCCCAGAGAAAACCTTGATAAAGGCATCTCCAAGAAAACTCCATTCTTTCCTAAGGCCCTTCCTTCTAATACTACCTAAACTAGCAGAATCAAAAGCATAGCCTATGGAATCTAACATAGCAGATACATCTTTATCAGTGTGTGGTGTCATGGCATTATTCTAAGGCAACTTAAAGCAAGACTGTATATCATCACAGTTAATGCAATAATCATTACCTTTGAGAGAGAAGGCAATAGTCATATCTGTGGAGTTGAACTCTGCAGTTGTCCAAATCTCCTCAATCACCTCATAGTAGATGGTTGGGGCTTCCAGCATTGCATAGCTTAGTTTGCAGTTTTTGATGAAGTCCATCATCTTGTGATAATCAGAATGGGCTTCATTCTTTTCAACCAAGGCTACGAAATTATTCTTTTCATAAACAAATCCAGATTGAGACATAATTTTGACTACTGGTGCCATTGTTGTGAGTAGAGGTTGCAGAGAAAAACTTGAGAATTTTGGGAGAGAAGGAGAATAATAATTACAAGAAAGCGTAAAGTGAAAATAAGAATTCAATGGGCTTTTATACTTTCTTGAATTAAAACATAAATAAAATGATTAAATGATACTTTTAAATAAATTACAGCCATTTAAGAATAAAGAAAACTGTAGAAATTCTGAAAACTGCCTTTAATACAAATACATACAACAGTGTATATCTGTATCAACGATTAGGTAAAAGAATTAACGGCTGTGACTCACTTAAAGTAACTGATGTGACACTTTAACGGATAAGGTAAATAGTTATCCGTTGATGATCAACACTATTTTATCCGTTGAGGGATAAAATTACCAGAAATGTATTTGTCTTTCAACGGATAATGAACATCCGTTGATAGAACAATTTTGGCTTTCAACGGATAGGGAATATCCGTTGATAGGATAAGTCTTACTTAAAGCCAACTTTGTTCTTGCATCAAATTCATTTCAGGCTTCAAGGCAGATTATATAGAGGACATAAATTTATAAATAATTAAGCATACCTAGCTCACTTACTAATCTTGTGAATGTTGATTCATCAAGTGGCTTGGTAAATATGTCTGCAATCTGCTTTTCACTTGGAACAAAATGAAGTTCCACTGTACCTTTCATCACATGTTCCCTAATGAAGTGGTACTTGATGTCAATGTGCTTGGTTCTTGAGTGCTGCACTGGATTTTCAGTAATGGCAATGGCACTTGTGTTGTCACAGAATATAGGAATTTTGTCAACAGTTAGTCCAAAGTCAAATAGTTGATTCCTCATCCATAGTATCTGTGCACAGCAACTACCAGCAGCAATGTACTCAGCTTCAGCTGTTGATGTAGAAACAGAATTTTGCTTCTTGCTGAACCATGACACAAGCTTGTTCCCTAGAAATTGACAGGTGCCAGTTATGCTTTTCCTGTCTATTTTGTAGCCTGCATAATCTGCATCTGAGTAGCCAATTAGATCAAAACCAGACTCTCCAGGGTACCAAATTCCTAGATTTGGAGTCCCTTTGAGATATCTGAAGATTCTTTTAATAGCCACTAAGTGAGATTCTTTAGGTCAGCTTGAAATCTAGCACAGAGACATGTAGAAAACATTATATCAGGTCTACTAGCAGTTAAATATAAAAGTGAGCCAACCATGCCTCTATAACTTGAAATGTCCACAGACTTTTCAGCCTTGTTTAATTCAAGCTTGGTGGCAGTGGCCATGGGAGTTTTTGCAGATGAACAATCCATTAAGTCAAACTTCTTTAAAAGATCATAAATATATTTAGTTTGACTAATGAAAATTCCACCACTAACTTGTTTAACTTGTAAACCAAGAAAATAAGTTAGCTCTCCCATCATGCTCATTTCATATTTACTTTGCATTAACTTAGCAAACTTTTTACAAAGCTTATCATCTGTAGATCCAAATATAATATCATCTACATAAATTTGAACAAGTATTGTAGAGCCATTAACATTTCTAAAGAAAAGAGTTTTGTCAACAGTACCTCTTGTGAAGTGATTATCTAGAAGAAATTTTGACAAAGTCTCATACCAGGCTCTAGGTGCTTGCTTTAGTCCATAGAGTGCTTTCAACAGATAATACACATAGTCTGGAAAGTTTGGATCTTCAAATCCTGGAGGTTGGCTTACATAAACTTCTTCCTCCAATTCCCCATTTAGAAATGCACTCTTGACATCCATTTGATAGACTTTGAAATTGGTATGGGCTGCATAGGCTAGAAAGATTCTGATGGCTTCAAGTCTGGCAACTGGAGCAAATGTTTCATCAAAATCTATTCCCTCTTATTGAGAATAGCCTTTAGCAACCAATCTGGCTTTATTCCTTATGACAATGCCATTTTCATCCATCTTGTTTCTGAATACCCATTTTGTGTCAATAGAACTCTTGTTCTTTGGCTTGGGTACCAGCTTCCATACTTTGTTCCTCTCAATTGGTTTAGCTCCTCTTGCATTGCTAAAATCCAATCTGGATCAAATAGAGCTTCTTCCACTCTCTTACGTTCCTCCTATGATAGAAAGCTACTATACATACATTCATCTTGAATAGCCCTTCTAGTTTGCACTTTAGATGTAACATCACCAATGATCAGTTCAAAAGGGTGATTCTTGGTCCATTTCCTTTGAGGTGGTAGATTAGCTCTAGATGAGGTTGCCTCCGTATTGTCATGATGTGTGATAGAATGTTGATTGGTTGAAACTCCCCCTGAGTTGCTGATCCTTTGAAAGGAATTGGGAGCTCTATCAACTGATGAAGTGAATTGATTATCCGTTGATAGACCGTGATCAACGGATGCTTTATTATGAACTTAACGGATGATGCACTTTGTCTTTCAACAGATGCTGCATTGCTTCTTTCAACGGAAGCTGAATTATGACTTTTAACGGATGCAGCATTCTGTGCATTATCCAAAGGCAGATTTTGAATTCTTCTTGAGATGCCTTCTTCATCATTCTCATCTTCACTATCATCACAATATATCTGAATATTGTCAAATTTGAGTCCTTCATGATGTCCCTCATCTGTTAGTCCATCAATCTTTTTATCATCAAACACAACATGCACAGATTCCATGACAATATTGGTTCTTAGATTGTAAACGCTATATGATTTTCCAGCAGAATAACCAACAAATATGCCTTCACCAGCCTTTGCATCAAACTTCCCTTTGTGATCAGATTGATTCCTTAAGATGTAACATTTGCAACCAAAGACATGCAGAAAGTTTAAAGTTGGTTTTCTTCTCTTGAATAATTGATAGGGAGTCATGCCTTTTGCCTGATTGATTAGAGAAATATTCTGAGTGTAACATGCACAGTTAACAGCCTCAGCCCAAAAGTAAGTTGGGAGTTTTGACTCTTCAAGCATTGTCCTTGCAGCTTCAATTAGTGATCTGTTCTTCCTTTCCACCACACCATTTTATTGTGGGGTCCTTGGAGCTGAGAACTCATGCATGATCCCATTTTCTTCACAGAACAACTTCATGGTTGAATTCTTGAACTCAGTTCCATTTTCACTCCTAATATTCCTTACTTTGAAATCAGGATGATTGTTGACTTGCTTGATATGATTGATAATGATTTCACTAGCTTTATCCTTTGATCCAAGAAAATAAACCCATGAAAACTTTGAGAAATCATCTACAATCACTAGGCAATATTTTTTCCTTGAAATTGACAATACATTGACTGGTCCAAAAAGATCCATGTGTAGCAGTTGTAATGGTTCATCAATTGCAGATTTAAGCTTCTTACTGAATGATACTTTCTTTTGCTTTCCTTTCTGACAAGCATCACACAGTCCATCCCTTGTGAATTCTACTAGAGGTATTCCTCTAACTAAGTCCTTTTTGACTAGATCATTCATTGTCTTGAAATTCAAATGGGACAGCTTCTTGTGCCATAGCCAACTTTCAACTGAGCTTGCTTTGCTGAGAAGACAAGTAATAGATTCTGCATCTGTAGAGTTGAAGTCAGCTAAGTACACATTCCCTTTTCTAACTCCAGTTAGAACCACTTTATTGTCCTTCTTACTTGTGACAATACAGGCTTCAGAATTGAAGGAAATAATATTCCCTCTGTCACATAGTTGACTGATGCTCAATAAGTTGTGTTTGAGACCATCAACCAATGCAACTTCATCAATGATGACATTTTCTTTTGAAATCAAGCCATATCCCATAGTGAATCCTTTGCTGTCATCTCCAAAGGTTATGCTAGGGCTAGCTCTCTCTTTAAACTCTGTGAGCAGGGTGAAATCTCCTGTCATGTGTCTTGAACAGCCACTGTCCAAGTACCATAGATTCCTTCTTTTTTCCTGCACACAACAAAATCAATCAAGTTGATTTTGGTACCCAAGTTTCCTTGGGTCCAGCCTTGTTAGTCTTTTTCCTAGACTTCATTCCTCCTGCATCTTTTGACTTAGGTAACTTTGGGTCAACCTTGATCTCAGATGTGGTTGGTTGAAGTGCAGGGTTAGTCACAGAATCATTTAGCACATTTGATTGAGTTTGATAAGGCATAGATTGTGCAAACATGTTATTCCACATAGGCATATTGTATGGCATTTGAGGCATACTAAATGCAGTAAAATAAGGATTATTAATATATGGCATGTTTACAAAATGTGGATGGGGATGTTGATGAGACATAACAGGCATAGCATGCAGAGGTGACATAGACATGTTAGGCATGGAGGGATTTGAAGGCATGTGAGCATTTTTAACAGATTTGCAATTATCAGATAGGTGATTAACACTTTTACAACGCACACAGCTTTTTCTAGGAGCATACCTATCAGGTGTGTAATTGTTATGTTTATTAATCCCTACCTTACCATTTCTTTTAGATTTTCTTTTAGTTTCCTTCTTATCCTCAACCAACTTAAGCCTATTTTTTAGCTGATATAAAGTCATGTGTCCTATATTCACCTTACTTGCATCTTTGGATGTGATAGCTCCTTCTTTGACAAAGTTCTTGAAAGTTGAATCATCCTTCTTATTGAGATTTTTATTTTTAAAATTACTTGCCTGTTTTAATTGATGAGCCTTCAACAGATGCTCTTTTTCTTTCTTCAACGGATAACTTTCATCATCCGTTGATTCCACATCCATTGACAATCCATCAATTAATTCTAACTCCTTTTTGTTTTTCTTCCAGGCATCCTCACAGAATGATTCAATTCCCTGAACCTTGGCAATCTGAACACTAACATCCCTAGATGTTTTCCAGGCCTTGATTACCTCTTGCTCACTTTCTAACTGTTTAGAAAGAATTTCTACTTTCTTAACAGCTTCTTCTAGTTCACTCTCAACAGTCAAGCATCTAAGTTTAATCTTTTCAAGCTCATTTACCTGATCTTCTAACACAGCATTCCTATCACTTAAAAACACATTATTCTCTTTGATCCTAGTGTTTTCTTTAGCTAGTGATTTAAGGGAAACACGCAAATGATATAATTCATTGGACATATCATTTATGGCTTCATTGCATTCATTTTTAGAAAGCTGAGAGAGATCAGTAGTAATTACCTGGTTGCTTGATGAACTAGTTTCATTTTAATCAGAATTAGCCATCAGGGCTAGGTTGACATATTCCATATCATCATCTTCATTGACTCCATCTGCTGCCCAATCATCTTGAGTGAGAAAAGCTCTTTCCTTTTGTTTGAGCAAATCAAAATACTTCTTTTTGTAATCAACTTGCTCAAATTTCTTCTTATCAGAGGTTGGCTTCCTACACTCACTTGCAAAGTGTCCACTAATGCCACAGTTATAACATTTGAATTTGGATTTGTCCACCATGTTTTTGTTTGGCTTAGTGAATTTTGTATTTTTCCTGAACTTCATCTTTGCAAACCTCCTGGACAGAAAAGCCAGATGTTCATCAACATCATCAGAGTCATCCTGACTGGAATTGTTTTCATCCTCAGCTACTTGCTCTTTACCCTTGCTTGATTCTGATTTGCTTGTGCCAATTTTGAGACTTGGCATTGTCTTCTCCTCATTCCTGGCTCCAACCTTCTCACTGTCAGCTACAAGTGCAACTGATCCTCCTTTTCTCTTTCCCTTTTCCAACAGCTCATCTTGCTCCATCTCAAGTTCATATGTCTTCAAAATTCCATATAATCTTTCAAGTGTGAAGTCCTTATAATCTTGAGAATTTCTTAGAGAAACAGTCATAGGCTTCCATTCCTTTGGTAGAGACCTTAGAAATTTTAAATTGGAGTCCTTGACTTAACATTCTGCCATACAGCTTCAATCCATTCAACAGTTTCTGAAATCTGTTGAAGGTATCATTCAATGATTCTCCTTCTTCAAGATGAAAATATTCATATAGTTGAATGAGAAGCTGCATTTTGTTTTCTCTAACTTGCTCAGTGCCTTCACAGATAAGCTGCACAGTATCCCAAATTTCCTTAGCAGTTTGGCTGTTAATGACATTGTCAAACATATCTTGATCTAGGCCATTAAACAGAATGTTCATGGCTTTCTTGTCCTTGTGAACCTCTTCAATATCTTCAACAGTCCATTCTGCTTTTGGCTTGAGAATAGACTGTCCAACAGTAACTGTTGCAGTAGCAGCTGTGGCCACCTTGTGAGGGATGTGAGGACCATTTTCAATGCAGTTGATGTAACTTTCATCTTGAGAGAGAAGATGTAAATGCATCTTCACTTTCCAGTGATGATAGTTATCTCTTTCCAAGATTGGAATCTTTACACCAATATCCTTCTTACTCATGATGTTAGCAGAATAGATCTTTATACTCTTTGTATGTTAAGAGCTTGCTCTGATACCAATTGTTATTCCCAATGGACTAACAATGAGATTTACAGAAGGGGGGTTGAATGTAAATCTCAAAACTTTTTCAAGTTTTGAGTAGTTTCTAAGGCTAAGTGTTTTAGTGAGCAAATGTGTGTGAATGGCTTGAAGCTAATACAGACATATATATATTCAAACACAAATGTAAAGAACACAAAGAACTTAAAAACTTTTCTGGTGGATTTGTTGTTCCACCAGAGATGTGTTATTTCAGAAAATCTGTGATTCAAGGAATTAAATCACAGCTGCTTCTTAGTACAAACTAGATGATTTTCTCTCTGGATTTTTCTAAACAGCTCTGGAAAATTCTCATCTAATTACTAGTTGCTACTTGGTTCCCAGTGGACTAACAATGAGATTTACAGAAGGGGGGTTGAATGTAAATCTTAAAACTTTTTCAAGTTTTGAGTAGTTTCTAAGGCTAAGTGTTTTAGTGAGCAAATGTGTGTGAATGGATTGAAGCTAATACAGACATATATATATATTCAAACACAAATGTAAAGAACACAAAGAACTTAAAAACTTTTCTGGTGGATTTGTTGTTCCACCAGAGATGTGTTATTTCAGAAAATCTGTGATTCAAGGAATTAAATCACAGCTGCTTCTTAGTACGAACTAGATGATTTTCTCTCTGGATTTTTCTAAACAGCTCTGGAAAATTCTCATTTAATTACTAGCTGCTACTTGGTTTATATATCACCAAGTTTACAAGTAAAGATAAAACTGTAAAATACAATTAAAAAGGCTCTTCACATGTTTCTTCTTCATTTCTCTATCCAATGCAATTTAGGCTTAGCTGTTAATCTTTGAATACTTCCTTGTTTGCACCAGAATGGAAATGCTGCATTTTCTTGATTCCTCCTAGAGGCTTCCACATTCCAGTTTGTCTCTGTCAACCCATGTGCCTCTGTCAGCTTATGAATTATCACTATCAACTGCTAATGAACTAAGCATCCGTTGAAGCTTTCATCCGTTGATGCCTTATCCGTTGAGGCTTTATCCATTGAAGCTTTATCCGTTGATGCATTAGTAGTTGAAGTCTTTATCCGTTGAAGCACTTATCCATTGAAGCTTTAGAGACATCCGTTGAAACTTTGTTTCTTATCCGTTGAAGGTCTTCAATATCAGTTGATACTTCTTCACTTATACAAAATTACAAGACATGAAATATTTACAATTAGCCCTCCTATTTGCATATCCACTAGTAGTCAACATGACTGATAATTTCCTACAACATCTAAGAATTACAACTTGAATCCAGAGAATGAAATGTGTTACAATACTAAACTTATTGCTAAGTAAAGCTACTCCTTCAACGGATAGCCAAGATGGTCTTATCCGTTGAGGCTACAAACAGTAGATTTCTACTTAAGTGTTTTGTATAACTTATCATCAAACTAATACACATATTCCTAACAGAAAACCGTCACCTTCGTCCCCAAGTAGATAAGATCGAAATTTCTCAAAACCATAGACAATAGCCAAAAGTTCTTTCTCAGTAGTGGTGTAGTTCAGTTGAGCACCATTAAGAGTCTTACTGGCATAGTTACTACATGAAACATGTTGTTCTTTATTTGCCTAAGAACTGCTCCAACTGCATAGTCACTTGCATCATACATCATTTCAAATGGTTCAGACCAATCAGGTGTAGCTATGACAGGTGCCGTAATCAAACTCTTCATGAGTGTCTCAAAATCAGCAAGGCCCTCGTCAATAAACTTGAAAGGAACATTTTTCTCTAGCAAATTGCACAACGGCTTCGAAATCTTAGAGAAGTCCTTGATGAAATGCCTGTAGAAACCCGCATGACCAAGAAAACTACGAATTCCCTTAACAGAATTTGGTGGAGGAAGATCTTCAATAACCCCCACCCTGACTTTGTCCATCTCAAGACCCTTACTAGAAACCTTGTGACCAAGAATGATGTCTTAGTGCACTATAAAATGACATTTCTCCCAATTGAGAACCAAATTGGTCTCAACGCACCTTTTCAGCACTAACCCAAGATTATGCAAGCATTCATCATAAGAAGTTCCAAAGACCGAGAAATCATCTATGAACACTTCTACATTATTTCCAATCATATCAGAGATGATAGCCATCACGCATCTCTGAAAAGTGGCTGGCGCTCCACATAGCCCAAAAGAAACTCTTCCAAAAGAAAAAGTACCAAAATGACATGTGAATGTAGTCTTTTCTTGATCTTCTGAAGCGATACGAATCTGATTATATCCCGAATAGCCATCCAAAAGACAATAGTAATCATGCCCAACCAATGTATCAAGCATCTGATCAATGAAAGGAAGAGGGAAGTGATCCTTACTTGTAGCCTTGTTTAGCTTTCTATAATCCATGCAAACTCTCCACCCCCGTGACTGTTCGTGTAGGAATAAGCTCATTCTTCTCATTTGCTACCACAGTGATACCACCTTTCTTTGGCACACACTGAACTGGGCTCACCCATAAACTGTCAGAAATAGGATAGATAATCCCTGCATCTAGCCACTTGAGGATTTCCTTCTTCACAACCTCTTTCATGATCAGATTTAGCCTTATCTGTTGCTCAACAGTAGGCTTACTTCCTTCCTCTAGCAGAATTTTGTGCATGTAATAAGAAGGGCTGATTCCCTTGATATCTGCTATAGTCCAACCAATTGTCGATTTGAATTCTCTAAGAATTCTCAAAAGCTTCTCCTCGTCGCTACCTGAAAGGTCAGATGTAACAATAACAGGCAAAGTGGTTGCATCACCTAAAAATGCATACCTCAAATGTTCAGGTAAAGGCTTAAGCTCAAGAGTAGGAGCTTCCTCAATAGATGGCTTGAGGCGCTTTGGAGAACTCTTCAGTTCCTCCAATCTAAGAGTTTCAAAAGGCATATCCATCTTTCGCTTCCAGGGAGAAGCATTCAAATATTTCAAGTGCTCATCACCCTCGTCATCTTCACTATCGGAATTCCCCAACAAGGCCTTCTTTAAGGCATCAGACCTTAGCAATCGATCGAGTTCGGAATTAACCACAAAATCGACCATCTCCACCTTAAAACACTCCTCAACTTTTCGTAGGGAATTTCATGGCATTGAACACAATAAAAGTTACATCCCGATTCATCACTCGTATGGTGAGCTCACCTTTCTGCACATCTATCAAGGTTCATCTAGTAGCCAAGAAAGGTCTTCCCAAGATTATAGGAATCTTTTTATCCTCCTCAAAATCCAGAATTACAAAATCAGCAGGGAAGATCAGTTTATCTACCTTGACCAAGACGTCCTCCACAATACCTCACGGATATGTAATAGAACGGTCGGTCAACTGCAAAGTCATATAAGTAGGCTTTGGATCAGGCAAGTCCAACTTTTTGAAGATTGACAAGGGCATCAGATTGATGCTAGCTCCCAAGTCACATAGACATTTGTCAAATGACACCTTTCCAATTGTTCAAGGAATAGTGAAGCTTCTAGGATCTTTAAGCTTCGGAGGCAATTTCTGTTGCAGCACAACACTGCATTCCTCCGTGAGAGCAACGGTCTCTAAATCATCAAGCTTCACCTTCCTAGAGAGAATACCTTTCATGAATTTCGCGTAACTAGGCATTTGTTCAAGAGCTTCAGCGAAAGGTATGTTGATGTGAAGTTTCTTGAACACCTCCAGAAACTTAGCAAACTGCTTATCCAGCTTTTTCTTCTGCAGCCTCTTAGGAAAAGGAGATGGAGGATAGATCTGTTTCTCCCCTGTATTACCCTCACGAGGAGTGTGCTCAAGAGTAGTCTTCCTTGGTTCCACTTCTGCTTCCTTCTGCACTTCTTCTTCAGCCTCAACTTCAGAATCTGGAGTATTAGCTTTTTCAAGATTTGTAATACCAGACCTCAATGTAATTTCTATAATATGCTCCTTAGCTTCCTTCTTGCCTGGCACTTCAGTATCGCTCGGAAACGTGCCGGGTTGACGATTCAGTAATGCATTAGCAATTTGCCCAATCTGATTCTCCAAGGTCTTGATAAAAACAGCTTAGCTCTTGCACTTGAGCCTCAACTCCTTCAATTCAGACTTTTCATTAGCTTGCGGTAACTGCTGAAGTTGAAGTTGTTGCCTCGGGGCATATTGCGGTTGCTGAAAACCAGGAGGGTTATACTGTTTTGCTGTGTATGGCTGATAAGATTGTTGCACCGCATTTTGATTGTTGCTCCAGCTGAAGTTAGGATGATTGCAGTTATGGGGATGATAAGTGGCTGGAGCTTGTTGTTGTGATCTCTGAAAGTTGCTCACAAATTGAGTTGATACTCTAGAAATAGCACACTGCTCAGTTTCATGTGCCCCCACACAAAGTTCACAAACACTAGTGATTTGATTATCTCCATAACTAGCCAAAGAGTCCACTTTCATCGTCAAAGCTTGAAGTTGAGCAGCTATAGCAGTAGCTGTATCCACTTCTAGAATTCCTGCTACCTTGCCTTGCAACATTCTTTGCGTAGGATTCTGGTATTCATTAAATTCCATTAACTCAATCAACTCATAAGTTTCATTATAGCTTTTGGCCCATAAGGCTCCACCAGATGCTGCATCGAGCATCAGTCTAGATTGAGCACCTAAACCATTATAGAAACAGTTTATAATCATCCAATCAGGCATGCCATGATATGGGAACTTTCTTAGTATCTCCTTGTATCGATCCCAAGCCTCACACAGAGATTCTCCAGTTTGCTGCGCAAACTAAGTAAGAGCATTTCTGATTGCAGCAGTCTTCGCCATAGGAAAGAATTTAGTGATAAATTTTTGAGCAAGATCCTCCTATTTGGTGATAGACCCTGGTGGTAGAGAATGTAACCAGCACTTCGCTTTATCCCTCAGAGAGAATGGGAAGAGTCGCAGCTTGATAGCATCTTCATTCATATAATTGAACTTGAAAGTGTCGCAGATCTCGATGAAATCCCTGATGTGCAAATTGGGGTCTTCTATAAGAGAACCCCCAAACTGAACTGAGTTATGTATCATCTGAATCGTGCTCGACTTGATCTTAAAAGTGTTAGCCATGATGGTTGGTCTGATGATGCTTGACTGAATATCATTGATTTTAGGCTGATAATAGTCCATCAAAGCCTTAGGAATATCTGCCTTATCTCCCATCTCTATTAAAGCTGGTTCCTCGATTTTCTCTTCTTCTTCTACTTTCTCTTCGTCCTCAAAAACTTCCCTTCGCTCCACCACAACTTCTTCCTCGGCTTTATCCAGATTTCTCTTACGAGCCCGCGAACACGTATGCATACACACTCGCTAGAGTACCTGAAACACAACAAGGAAAAGAGTAGGTAAGTAACAATGTCCGAGCCAATAAACTTTAACGATCAATGATGACAAATACATAAACTAAAAGTTAACACCGAGTCCCCAGCACCGGCGCCAAAAACTTGTTACGGCTAAACACGCGCTAATAATACACGCAAGTATACGCGATCGCAAGTAATATAGAATTATTTCTAGTTTGTTCCCACATGGATTGGTTTAGTTTAACTTTGTGATTTATGCACTTATGCAACAATGATATGGCTATTATTCAATGCTAAGATGAATAACAAATTAGGTTTTGATTATAACAATGTTTAACTATGGAGAATTATACTAGAGAACATAAACTAAGAGATTAAATAGAGTTGAATAAAATATGACACAAACATGGGATTCTAACTTCATTAAATACTTCATTCAATAGCCTTATTGCTCTTAACCTTAGCATGCAATGGTGATGATACTAATCAGATAACACGAAACTGCTAAATGCCAACTTTCGTTGCACAAATAACATTCTACCAGACATCCACAAAAGAGATAGAAGTTGAATAGACACCAATTATATTGAGACCCTATATATTTATAGAATTTGATAACATAATGGTTTAATGCACAAGTTATCTATCATGATTACATAGGGCAAGTAATATGGTTAAAATTACCTACTAATCATGCATAACAATAACACATGAACCTATGCTAGCATGGCAAGTTCTAAATCCTTAAATTCACTGTCGCTTCATTAAATATTAACACGCTATCTTATAAGTTCACGATGCTCATAAGACGAATAAGCACAACCAATACTAGGTTATCATACAATCACCACACACTAAGGTATCGAAATAATTTAACTAAATAAATCCATAAGTAAATCCGCTAGAACCCCACGATAACGATTAGCCCATAATCGGACTCATCATCAACGTGGGTTCCGATGAAAGCATGGTATAATAAACGTAGTCTTTATACTGAATAAATAATAAACCAAGTACAAAACAAGAGTATAGGTTCACGAATAAGAAAACTAGCATCCAAAGTTACAACTTGGAACAAAGAATCACAAGTATAAACTAGATCTTCTTCGCCTTCATTGAATCGTGCTAAAACGGTCTTCTTATGCCTTCTCCTTGTGCTCTGGTACGTCTCCTTATGAAAAACGACCTTTATTTATGTATATATAGCAACCCATGTATAATAGAAGTCCTCCAATCAAAAGCCCACAAAAATCAGGATTTTAAAATCCCAACCCAGCGCGGGCGCGCTGTGTCTCTGTATTTCGGGCGCGGGCGCGCGCTATGACAGCGCGGGCGCGCACTATGACAGCGCGGGCGCGCGCTATGATAGCGCGGGCGCGCCAACCTTTTAGAGAAAATTCCTATTTTCTTCTTTTATTGCTGCAATGAGTTGGTCTTCATGAGCTTTATTCCCGGGACACCATCCTAACACCATATTAGCATCAAATCAATGCTTATTCACCTGAATTCCGGATTAATGCCTGAAATGCAAAAACACTAGAAAACACATTAAAACACCAACAACTTGAGTACAAAAACACTAATTCAAAGCTTAATGGAGCGTTATAAAGTGTCATAAATGCCACTCAACAACATTGTGGAGTTGAAATGGTGATAACTACACTCATTGGTTAACATCTAGGCTAGAGTACCTGTAGAGGAACTAGGGTCTACAGCTCCCCCTAAGTTCATGCCAGCTTCATCAGTATCTTCCCCATTTGACTCATCACCAAAAGAGTCACCCAAGTCATACTGAAAATCATCACCAGCTGTAGGTAAAAGAGAATTGATTCCATCCTTTTCCCTTAGCATAGAGGTTGTAGTGTGTACCAAATTTAAAGTCCTCTCTACTTTCTCATTGCCCTGTTCAGCTAGGATTTGATATGCTGGAACAGGGTGAGTAAATTCCTCAGCATCAAAAGAGACAGAATCTAAAACAGCTTGATATTCTTGCTGAAATAGTCTCTCTTCGTCTGCCTCATTGACATCCCTTAACTCACTTGCAATAAGTTCCTCCCATTGTTCTTCTGTACCTGCTTTTCTCTCATGTTCTCTCTCTCTCTCTCTCTCTCTCTCTCTCTCTCTCTCTCTTTTTGCATTAAAGGCTCCCCTTGGCTCACCACCCTCACACCCTCACCTTCAGCATCTAAGGTGGGACTCCTCTCACTTTTTTTCCATGCTCGGAGAAATAGCATGCATATGTTCACTCTTTTCCTCTCATTTTTCCTAGGAGCAACCCGGCCTCTCACTCATATCACTCCATTCCCTTAATCCTAAGAGTGATTGTACAACTACTAAATCATCTGCACTTATAAAAATTAGAGATTTCAAGAGGTGCAGGAACTATCAACGGATGAGTGATATCCGTCGAAGTAGCAGCTGTCACACCCCCAACTTAACAAACAAAATAAATGTAACTATTACAATATTTAGATGATAGTAAACATAACTGAATCCAAGATCTTACAGTTTAGGGTTTGGAACAGCCCAACACTACCATCTATTACAACTGATTTTAATATCGAGTCCTCACACAAACTATCTCTTATTCTACTTGAGCTCGGACATACGCATCAGCGTCACAGGTCTTACGTGATGTCTACTTGAATCTAACCATAGCTGCTAGCTGTAATATCAGGGTAAAGCAAGGAGTGAACCACATGCTCAACAAGTGCTAAACAATACAATACAAAACATAAATCGAGATATATATTAAAGAATGACAATGTGAAGACATAACCAATAATAACAAGCGATAAAACTTTGGGTGATGGCATCATTTGCTTGTATCAAAACATTTTCAAAATCATATCTTAATCAAAATCATTTTATGACGCTACGGATTACAGCCGGTGATCAGCCGCGAAGTAATCCCGAACCTCGCTGGTTTCTAAAACATTAATGGGATCCCTAGGCAACTTTTATGCCTACAATATAAGTATGGAAAGGACTCATGTCTCAGTCCAGATCCACTATTCAAAGAAACATTTATCCCCCTTTGGGACTGAAAATCCACATTTTAATCATTTCAAAAACTGATTCCGATTTATAACAAAATCTCTTAAGTAGTAAACATTTTTATCAAGGGATTATAGATCAACTTGAAACGCTGGAAATATATCACAAAATCTCAAGGCCATGATCCACTAGACTTTACTCTATTAGGGTAACTGAAAGGTTTCCATATACAAGAACTTGGACAAGGAAATTTAGCAAGGCTATTGGGTATTATGAAAGAGTAATGCCAAACTAGGCTTAAAACAATGGTTTTCGACAAGGTACAAGTGCTAGAACATCAAGAAGATTGTTGGATTTTAAACGCAGCGGGGCGTGGAAAAACACTTTTACACATACAAAATCCAAATAAAAGCATATAAATCGTGAATAAAAATTCGAGGGATCGAATCTAACCTTTAAAAATAATTCGGAGACAACGATCAGAGATCCTTAGCAGTTGCTCCTCAAGTGTGAAGCACTCCACCGGTATCCACCAAGAAAACGATGTTAAGGAGGAGGAAGGAGGTGGAGAGAATTGGGTTTTCCAAACTTTTTGGGTTTTGTGTTGGTTGGAATAAAATTAGGGTCTATAATAGTGTATTTATAGGCAAAATTTTCAGCTGAAATTTTCCCATAAATAATATTATTATTATCCCATTTATTATTCTCATTAATAATTAAAACACCTTTTAATCATTAATCCTTTTTCTAAACACTTTAGAAATAATTCTCTCTCTTGATTTAATTTCCAAAAATTAAATCCTTTAATTAATAATATTAAGAACTTTTCTTAATTAATTTATAATCAATTAAATCTCATTTAATCAATTATTAAATTTGCCAATTAATTATTTATTTCATAAATAAATAATTATTAGCCATTATTAATTAATTCCTCCACCATTAAATCATTCTCTTTTTATGGTGTGACCTTGTAGGTTCAATATTAAGCCGGTAGTAGAAATAAATAATAATAAAACTATTTTATCATTATTTCTATAAATTCTCTAATTTATTAAATATGATTAATTAATTAATCACATTTATTCTACATCGTGAGTGATGCTTCTCAACATATCGCGACTATCCGGATAATATGAATTCACTGCTTAGAATACCAAGAACCTGTCAGTGAATAGTTACCGTACAATAAACTCCTTCTACCCTACAATGTCCCAATTAAATACAAGGCATGGATCTCGTGTCAAGCCTATCTAATTCAATCACTTGCTTACCATTTACTATGCGTAGTTCTATGCAAATTAGAAACTCCTTTCTAATTTCGTTCACTCTGGCCAGAGATTCCTGAACTAGCATAAGTGGATCAGCCTTGAACATTCGCTTCCTTCACTGGAAGGGGTAGATCCTTTATTGATCATACACTATCTTCGTGTACAAATTCCTATACCCAGAAGAGCCCTAATAATTGTCCCTGGAGACTAAGAACTAAACCAAAGCATAGTTCAGTGTACACAAGATGACTATGATGACCTCAAGTCTAAGGATACTTGTACAACTATCACTAAGCGAACAACTGCTGACACGTGAATGAACTCCATCAGTTGTTCAGCTTTGCGAGTCATGTTCAGTGAACTTATTCCATAATAAGCACCTACATACTAGCTAAAGTTATACCACACAAATGTCTATGAGAACAGACATCCTTCATAATGAAGCAAGCATAGTATGTACCGATCTCTGCGGATTATTAATTACCAGTTAGTAATCCTACGACCAGGAACTATTTAAGTTTAGAGTTATCATCTTTTTAGGTCTCACTATTATGATCTCATCATAATCCATAAAAAGCTTTACTCTAAACTATGGTATATCTTATTTAAACACTTAAATAGATAAAGCCCGTAATAAAAATAAAACAAGTCTTTATTAATATCAATGAAATCAAAACAGATTACATAAAAGTTATTCCTAAATCCTAATACATGATTGGACTTAGGACATATTCCTTTCAAAGATAAGCTTCATGAATACTAAGGGTGTTAAGGTATGAAGAAATGATCTTTAGCTCAAGGTATATCAGGATTGTCAAACTTTAGGGTAAGAAAGAGGGGTATCAATCAATTATGGACAACTTTGATGAATATCTGGCTTTTAGATATCAAGGTAAAGTTTTTATAGGGGTTCAAGCATCAGGGTGAGGTATCAATACTTTGGGAATCATTAGCATGTTAATCAAGAGGATCAATCAAGTATTATAACAACTCTTTATTTTATCATGGCATTCCAATTACTTTAATATACTAACATGATAAGACCTTTAATCTACTTGCAATACGTACTTGAGGGTTCATGGCATTTCTATATAATTCAAAGATAGACTTAAGAATCGCTTGGTTCAAGTATAACAAAATGACTCAGGATAATCACATCAATATATATGAACTAATTGTTACACATTTGCAGTGAGTACAAAAGACAGGTTGAATCACTTGCCTTGAGAAAGGCTGGTCTGGTCTGGCTGGTAGGAGCAACTGGAAGCTTCACTCGACCTTTATGGCAAGTTTACCCTCGTCTCGAGATCCTACACAATTAATAATAACCTCATTATATTATACTCTCACCAACTCAACCTATTTACAACACAAATGGCACTTAGGCCTATATGCACGCAATTTATATTCACCTTATAAATATAATTGTACACATAGCCACATATACTCACATATCATATTTTAATACCAAATAGTATCACATACACCATAATGCAACACTAGGCTTGGATGATCTCAATCCCCAACTTAAGTCACTTGGTCGCTAAACTAGACAAAGTTCCCAAATTTTGGCTTTCTTACTCAATGTGCCTTTACTTAACTATCCAAAACCTATTGACCCTCACTTGAGCCTTTAATTCTAATGGCTTTATACTATCTCGAAACCATAGTGGTCAACCTAGATCTCACTCCTAAGTGTTCTAAAACTATGTGATAAGTGAAAGTGCTTACTGGAGTAAATTTCAGAATGACATCTATAGTTTCTTGAGTGCATTAGACACTCTTAAACTACAAGTTTACCTCCAAAACTTCTACACTAGACTCTTCTGACCATAAGGCATCTCCTAAACTTAATGTGGCTCAAGGGCCTAGCTTGGGCCTCCTTGGGCCTAAGCTTAAAGTCCATGGTTCCCCTGTTTTTCTGGGCAGAAAACGCCCTGACTTGAACTAACTTATGACACATGGTTCTAACTCATATCTTATGAACTATGGCTGGAAAAACTCCTCTGATACTCCCTCTAACTAAGGCCCAACATGGCCTAATGAGGGCCTACCCATGACATGGTCAAAACTTCCTATTTCTAAGTTGCAACAAAACTGTCCCCTGCTGGACAGATTTTGTGATTTCACTTGTGCACCTAACCAAATGACTTATAAAACTCCAAAAAACACCTAAAACCTTTTATATACTCCTAGTGCTAGCTTCTGGTGGTTTGGGCCTCAAATTTTACAACAAATGCTCATTCAAAACTTCCCCATAAACTAGTGCATCAAATCTGGAAAAATGGAAACACCAACTAATCCCTTTCCACCTTAACTCCCACTTAATAATCAAGCACCCAACTCTTTCCACAGAAAACCTTGTCTCTTAATGTCCTAAAATAGTGCCTCAACAGAAGGGGAGATCATCCATGCCCAATAATTATCAACATGCAACTAAAAAATATAACGTGCAACTCATGGAAAACACATAACAAGATTTCGGCTAGGCATAAAATTTAAATGCTTACAAATTCGGCTTGTACCTATTACTCATCCTTAATAATCATGAAATACAACTTTTTTTAACTATTAATACGAAATTTATCATGAAAACAATCTATTTTAAGCACACATATTTCGAATTTATAGATTTTTAGACATAACAACATGATTTCAAAAAGAGTAGCATGCAAAACATGGTTGATCATCATTTTAATGTCTTAAAACTAGCATGCATGGCTAAACATAAATATATAATGAAATTTCAGTAGCATGCAAAGGATTTTATAGCATGATATCTCCATAAAACACTTAGTTAGCATATATATAAAATATATCTCATTGAGAGCTCTTGAATTCACAAAAATCAAGAGTTTCTCTTTGGAGATCACATAAGAACTACACATGCATCCATGGAACTTCAACTTCCAAGTCACAAAACTCTTGGAAAGTATATAAGATGAATGTAGGTAGAAGATTTACACTTGGGAAGATGAAGAATGAAATGAAAAATGGAAGGGGGGTGGGGAATTGATGCTTCGGCCGAGAGCAATGGTGGGAAGGGGAGGAGAGAAAAATTATGGTGTGTTGGAGTGTGGAATGAGTGGAATAAATTCTCCCACTTTGATTTTTGTTTTATGCTTTTTGGTTGACAAAATAATGAGTGGAAGTGAGAACTTACAAAAATGTCCTTTAGCTAAAGTTAGGCCATTTTGCATGCAAGGCTAATGTAGTAATTTGGTAATTAACAAAGGAGTTAGTGGGATTGGAAAAGTCTTATTTGCCCTTTGAGAGAATAGAAGGGTGATTTGCATGCAAGGTCTCTTATGTAATTTGATAATTATAACAAATAAAATTTGTAAAGATTCATTTTTATAAAATAAAATACACGTTCAAAAATTATAAAATTTATACCATAAAATAACTTGGATTTTTAGAAATTTTATAAAATCACTTTTGAAATTTGTGAACAAAATAACTTTTAAAAGAAAATTTCTCCAAGGTTTAGAATATTCCTTATAAATCAAAAATAAGGGAAATAAATAAACTCTTGCTTTGAAAAATCATATACTACATAAAGCAAATTTAAAATGCAAAAATTTTTCATTCACACAAGGTACAACCATTAAGTATATTCACTTACGACTTTAATATCACAAAAAATCCATAGATAATATTACACAAAATGCCGGTCGTAACAGCAGCTGTGAATGTCAACGGAGGATTGATGTTAGGCTTATCTGTCGAAGGACAATGACTGATCAACGGATGAGGAATATCCATCGAATAAGTAGAAATAATGGAGATAGGAGTTGAAACTATTGTCAAATATGTGGAGATTGATTTTAAATTTAGGTGCACAGATTCTTTAATAGTTTGAGAAAGAATGGGAAACTGAGCCAACAAATCATCAATAAGATGATGCTCAGGTGCTCTAGATTTTGACTCTTTCATGAATATAAGAGATGGAGAATCAGGAACTGATGTGTGTATCATATCTACATCCAGGTAGATAGTTGGAGAGTTTTGTGTATGTGGTGTTTCGATAATGAGAAATTTTGGCTGTGACTCCACATTTGTTGTTCAATTGGCACTGTATGTATACCCTGTGACTCCCACATTGGGTTTGATATCTTCTTTCTGATATAAGTTAGGGTATGGTCTGTATCCCTTCCCCTTTTGGCATGTGCTCTTGGTTGAGAGCTTGTTTCAATAGTTACATCCTTTTGGGAGGATGTAACTAGCAATGAGCTAATTTCCTTATTAAGCACTACAATCTGTTGGGAGACTGTAGTGTGGCTGGTGTGGTCACGCATATCTCACCCTCCTTATTCTTGGGGTTTATTTGATGTTCACCCCTTCCCTCACCAAACTGACTACCCTGAGCACTCCCCTAAAGTGAAGTAGTAGTTAATACAACTGATGTCTTTTGAGAGACAACAGAGGTTGGCTTCTTAGATTTGGATTTAGATTTAGGTTTTCGACTTGGGTAGGCATCTGTTTGGTCACTGTCACATATGTCATTTCCACATTTGAAGTTAAAGAAGTAATGGGTGGAGAAGATATTGGAGCAGAAGTAGTTACCTCAGTTACCTGTTGTGCCTCAAAGATTGGAAGATAGTTGTGAGGCACTCCATTGTTGAGGTTATTCCTGCTCAAATCTGCAAGAACTCTCTTTTCTTGAACCCAACAATCAAGCTTGTTGTTTGGGTTCTAAATAACAATGTCCTAAGAAATAAAGTTAGCTAACATCATAAAGAATCTAGCATAATATACGTTTCTGGGCATTTTCTTGATATCCCCTAATTTATACCCTAACTCTTGCATGACATAATCACTGAAATTGAAATACCTATCAGTCAGGAGCATATAAAGCATGTTAAGCAGAGAAGAAGTGATAGCATCAAAATTACTAATTTTGCCTGAAAACACTTTGATGAAAGCATCACACATAAAACTTTACTTTTTCCTAAGACCCTTTCTCCTGATATTACAGAAACTAGTAGTTTTAAGAGAATATCCCACAAAATTGAGCAAGTTAACCACATCAGTGTCAGTGTGTGCAATAGTTGTATTATTTTCAGGTATTTTGAAGCAATATTGAATAACAACTGAGTTAACACTATAGTTGGTACCTTTGAGAGTAAAGGTAATTGTCGTGTCTGAAGAATTGAAAACAACATATGACCATAGTTCCTCCACAACTTCGCAGTAAAACACCGAAGACTCGAGCATAGAATATTTCAATTTGCAGTTTCTAATGAAGTCCATCATCTTGTGAAAGTCTTCAGAGTTAACAACACTTTTGTCCGGAAGTGCTATGAAGTTATTCTTCTTATAAATGAACCCAGACTGAGACATTATTTTAACTACAAGTGCCATTATTTCTAAGTATGCAGTTACAAAGAGAGAAAAGCTTTTGGGGATTAAGATAGTAAAAGTTGCTAAGTAATTCAGAGAGAGATAAAAGTGAAATACAAAAATGAATTAGGTTTTTATACTCACTCGGAAAAAGATGTATAAATAATTAAAAATAACATAAAGTATCCTATGATATTTGCTAAAAATAACTATATAAAAATAAAGCAGACTATAAAAATTCCAAAACTTATCCATCGACATATGTAACACCCCCAAATCCGGGGTTGGGGATCCGGGTTGTCACGAGTTCCATTTCCCTTAATAACACCTAATTCTTAATAAACAATCATCTACTGCGTACTGTGACCCCATAATATACACACACACCACAAGTTATAGTCTCAGAGATGAATACCAAAAATAACACAAGTCATTTTATTCCATAATTATAAGTCATTACACCTCAAAAGGGTTTCTGAATAAATTTACATATTATTTGCCATTATTACAATTCATAAATGTACATAAGTCGGGTACAACAAAAGTTGAAAGCCTAGCCTATTGGTAGTTCCTACCTCAGCTACAACGATATCAACGCCTACAGGAAACTGCGGAACGTTTCCTATCCGCTCACGAATTGGGAGCTTTGTCATGTTCATCATGTCTATCCGTTGTTGTGTGATGAAAGAAGAAAGCAAGGGTGAGCAACAAGCCCACCGAAATAATATGTATAATAATTAACAATATATGAGCATTCTCATAGTACTCATAAAAGTCTTGGTCAAGAAGAAATGAACCAAGTTTGATATCTTAACACGACCAAGTCGCAAAATATTCAGTATATAAGTATATATATTTTTTAAAATCTTAGAATCCTCTTCCATGCATAATATACATAGAGTTTCAGTTTATAACCGTATAAAAATATCGTTGCAAGGTGATCTCATATATCTAACCTTGTCTCAACATTTTTGTGAAAATCTTTGTCATGCATAAGATAATAATTAACCAGATATAAGTTGAAAAGATGAAGTTACAAGATACTCCAATATACTTATATCTTTTCTGAATACTACTTGAACTACCACCATTCAAGGTATAACCAGTTTCAAAAGTTCATCACATAGATGAGACTACAAGATAAGACTTGAATAGATTCAATCTTTGAAATATTATTGAATGAAATGAAGTTATGAGATACTTCATTAAGTCCCGATATATATATATATATCCATATATATCTCTCATACATTTCCTGAAAACCTCTGTCATGTAAAGTATGAACAGAATTGCAATATCCAATGAATTTGGAAAGAAAAGAATTTTGGCATAAACCCGATATCTTGCTGATCAGGCAAAGATACCAATAAGTAACCTTTTCTACTAGTAGATGGATGAATCCCCCACCGATCATCACCCTGGCCTCATTAGGACCTTGTGCTGGACTGCCACTCGGCCTCTTACTCGTTGATGGGCTGCCACTCAGCCACTTACACTTTGATAGACCGTACTCCGGCCTGTCGCTTATGTCGACTCAATTAGATGGACTTACTTCCCGAACGTTGGGTAAGTAATCAATTCATTTATCAAAACAACAACCTCGTTGCGAATATAAAATACACCACAGAGCCGGATCCCTCAATTTTTAAGCGAGTATTTAAATCCCCTTCGAAAGGAAGATCTTAAATTTGAAAACGAGTTTTGGGATCTGCCCTAACTTTTAAAAATCATTTTGAAGACTCGAAAACATTTTTAAGAATGTTTAGAGTAATGCTGATTTAATAAAATAAATCAGTCCCAATATATTAGAAAATATCTGAATATTATTACTTAAATAATATTCCCATAAAGAATGATCTTTATAAAAATAATTGAAGTAGAAGTTTTAACACTCATACTTGAAATGAATATTAAATAACCAAAGATATACTTATACGAAAGTACGATCTTTATTTGAATAATTGAAAATAAGTTTGATTATCGAAACATTATTCTTTAATAAAATAAAGAATATTATTTAATAAAAGAAGCGGAGTCATAAGTCCTCGAATGAATATTCCAAATAATATTCATTAAATAAAATAAAGTTATCGAATAAACCTTATTCGATTAATAGTTTTGAAAACTATATCTATATATATATATATATAAATATATATATATTATACTCGGAAACATCGACTCCCGGTTTAGAAATATGTTCACCTTTGAGTCCCCTATACTAAGGGTATACGCAACTCCTGCTTATCTCTAGCATAGGTATTATGCAACTTATAAGCATTTGAATCAACAATTAGATATCAAGATTACGAAACAGACATGCATATATACCATATCAGCATGCTCCAATATATCGCAAAATTTGCTAATAACAATCATGCACTTATCACAAGATAATGCATATACATATATTTACATCACAACAACAGTATAACGGGTAGAAAACTTGCCTGAGTGCTCCCGGATAGACTTAAACTTAGAGTAAGTCCGATAACCTATGAACAACAACATAAGTCAGAATTAAACCCCAGTCGCTTAAGAAACTAGACTTTAACCAATTGAACCCTAACGATCGCTTATGGTCACTTCTACGCTTAACGAATCACATAAGTCGTTCGAGTACCCTTGGCTCCACCATTTTTAATAAATTAACCATTAAGAGTTTTAAGGCGATTCTTTCGCGAGTACCCTATCAACTGCATAATCCACTTTACATAATTGTTTTATACTCCAATTAGTCATTTAAGGGCCTTAACCAATGTTTCAAAGTAAGGCGAGGGGTAATGGTTCGGTCACGAAACACGGTTACTTAAAACGGTCATTTCTCCTAAACCGTACATCGGATTCAAGCGAACCACATATCAAAACGAAGCTCGTAACATGAACTATCTAATCATGGCAATGGTCAAAATCTAACAGTGAGTTCATGGGTCCTGATGTTAAAAACAAAAACAGTCTAAGGTAAATCGGGCATTACGAGGCTATATTTACGCGATTACCAAATTTATACCACTCCAATCAATCCACAAATCAACATCACAACCAAACTCCATCCATACTTCATTACAACAGTCCCAACATCTTAAGATTTTCCAATTTATACTACCCCTAAACATGAACTAAAGCTATACTTAAGTTCATTAACCAATAATCCAAGATTTACAACTCAAACTCATTACAAATCCATCCAAAATCTAAATATAAAAGAATCATACTTCTCATGAACTATACTAAATATAACAAGCTCTAAACATTCAAAAGTAAGGCTAGGTTATAAGATTATACCTTCCTTAGTGAGTAGGAGCACTAAGGAGCTTGAAACAACCCTTGAAAATCCTAACAAAAGCTATATCTAAACAAAAACATAAGATCAAAATTTTCAAGATCTTGAAAATACTATTCACCAAGAACTTTGATGAATTGATTAGCTATGTTAAACATGGAATCTTGAGCTTAAACTTATGGCTCATCTAAGTTATTAATTATGGAAGCTAAAGAAACAAACCTCTTGAATTATGATTAAGTGGAGCTTGGGTTTCGGAATTTTATTCCTTGCTTTTCTTCAAAAAGCCAAGGCAAAAAGATGGGGGAAGAAGAAAATGTGTTTGTTTTGGTTGCTTTTGATTTTTGTGATTAATTGAATTGTTACCATGGTAAATTTTGTGTGGCTTATAATCAACCAACAATTCCTTCCCATTGTGTCATGCTTATATCATCCTCTTATGTCATCTTCCCACACTTGTCTTCCTCTTGTTGGTGTGATGACATCATCATCACTAACCTCTTTGATTAACTCCTAATTACTTAGCTAATGATCGCTGATCTGTTATACGGTTCACTTAACTTTCGTTCTCGTTTATCGTTTGAGGGATCATACCCGGGATCTTATTACTTGGGTTCCCTTAACCTTTCTGAATACATTATATTCCTTTTATGATCCTATCTTATAATCCTTGAATTTAAATCCTTTTTATCCTGTTACCTTATACTCAATTCTTTCGGTATCTGGTGGATTTTTGGGAAAAATCAAAGTATTCGAATTTGGATTCTGACGATCTTTACATACACTTATATACCATATAGAGTTCTAATAAGATCTCAGAATAACAATAAAAGAACCTCTACAAAGTGTGGCATGAAAAGTTTTCTTATTCAGCATAATCAGCAAAATCACTATTCATAAGGGTTACAAAAAGTCCAAAATTTTTGGAGTTATTATAACATATACATACAAACTGTAAGTAAAGTCGACGGCTATGGGTTTGGAATTAATGGCTAAGCTTGAATCAACTCAACAGATACATGATGTAACTTTATCTGTCGAGAGATAAAGTACCCAAAAATATTTTGACTTTCAACGGATAATCCTTATCTGTTGAATGCTATCAGTATTTACCTTTAGCAAATCCTGATTTTGGTGTTAGGATCTGACAGCTGGCAAATCCTTATTTTTAATGTCAGGATCTGACCACTTGCAAACCTGATGCCAGTGTCAGGATCTGATAACTTGCAGATCCTGATTTGTATCTTTAATAAAGTCAAGCTTATTTCTGGCTGCATTACAGATTGAAAAGACATCAAAAGAGATTAAGAGTAATTAAGTATACCTAACTCACTTACCAACCTGGTAAAAGTTGATTCATCAAGTGGCTTGGTAAAGATGTCTTCAAGTTGCTGCTCACTTAGAACGAAGTGTAGTTCCACTGTACCATTCATAACATGCTCTCTGAAGAAGTAATACTTGATGTTTATGTGCTTTATCCTTGAATGCTTCACATGATATTCAGTGATGGCAATGGCATTTATGCTGTCATAGAAAATTGGGATCTTATCCACATGTAGACCATAATCCAATAGTTGATTCTTCATCCATAAAATCTGTGCACAACAGCTACCAGCAGCGATATATTCAGCTTTGACTGTAGAAGTAGAAACTGAGTTATGTTTCTTACTGAACCAGGGCACAAGCTTATTTCCTACTAACATGTGCCATTTGTGCTTTTTCTGTCTATCTTGCACCATTCATAATCTGCATCTGAATAACTAGTTAGATCAAATCCAGAATCTCCAGGGTACAAAATGTCAAGTTTTGGTGTACCTTTGAGATATCTGAAGATTCTCTTAATAGCTACTAAATGAGATTCTCTAGGATCAGCCCGAAATCTAGCACAAAGACAAGTAGAAAATGTTATATCTGGCCTACTGACTATTAAATATAACAGTGAGCCAACCATATCTCTATAACTTGAAATATTCACAAACTTTTTAGTAGCGTTCAATTCAAGTTTAGTGGCAGTGACCATGGCAGTTTTTGTAGCTATCCAATCCATTAAGTCAAACTTCTTCAAAAGATCATAAATATATTTGGTTTGACTTATGAATATTCTATCACTGACTTGCTTAACTTGTAAACCAAGAAAGTAAGTTAGTTCTCCAATCACGCTCATTTTATATTTACTTTGCAATAGTTTGGCAATTTTTTGCAAAGTTTTTCATCTATAGAGCCAAATATAATATCATCTACATAAATTTGAACAAGTATACTAGAGCCATTAACATTTCTAAAGAAAAGAGTTTTGTCAACAGTACCTCTTGTGAAATGATTTTCTAGAAAGAATTTTGACAGAGTATCAAACCAGGCTGTAGGTGGTTGCTTTAATCCATAGAGTGCTTTCAAAAGATAGTAGACATATTCTGGAAAGTTGGGGTCTTCAAAACTAAGAGGCTGACTAACATCGACTTCCTCTTCCAAATCTCCATTTAGAAAGGCACTCTTTACATCCATTTGATAGACTTTAAAATTGACATGGGCTGCATAGCCTAGAAAAATTCAGATAGCTTCAAGTCTTGCAACAGGAGCAAAGATTTCATCAAAATCTGTCCCTTCCTGTTGACAATAGGCTTTAGCAACCAATCTTGCTTTATTCCTTATGACTATGCCATTTTCATCCATCTTGTTTCTGAATACATATTTGGTGTCAATAGAATTCTTGCATTTTGCTTTGGGTATCAGTTTCCATACTTTATTCCTTTCAAATTGGTTTAGCTCTTCTTGCATAGCTAAAACCCAATCAGGATCCAACAAAGCTTCTTCTACCTTCTTTGGCTCTTTCTATGACAGAAAACTGCTATATAGACATTCATCTTGAGTGGCTTTCCTAGTGGAATCTTAAAGATGCATCACCAATGATCAGTTTAAATGGGTGATCTCTAGTCCATTTTTTTTGTGGTAGATTAGCTCTAGATGAAGAGGCCTCATTATTGTCTTGATGAATGACTGAGTTTTGATTTGAAGAAACTCCCCCTGAGTTTATGGATCTTTGATTTAAGGCCGGGGTTCTTTCAGTGTGTGATCTAAAAGTGCCTTCAACTGCTATTGATGGTTCAACGGGTGTTGAGTTTTGTCTTTCGACGGATGATGCAGTTTGCCTGTCAACGGATGATGCACCATATCTTTCGACGGATGCTGCACTTTGTATAACGACTCGTATATTTTTGCATTATTAAATGTGTAATTATTAAATAGTTATATAAGTAAAATGTGTGTATGGGTTCTGTCAACTGGATATTATTTTGTTCTTAATTATAAGTGAGTACTGGTGTTTACGGATCATTTGTGTAGTTAATTGTTGAGCTGTATGTTTTATTTTCATATTTAAAAGTGATTTTTTTAGATTTATTTTCATAAATGCTTGGATTATCTCAAAAATTATTTTTATTGTTTTATAATTTTATTTATTATTTTTAGGATTTTATAAAATTTAGAAATCAAAATTTTATTAATTCTTTAACCCTGAATGATTTTCAGATTGTATTTTATGGTAAATTCAGTATTAAATTCAGAAAACTTTCAAAAATTATGAAATTTATATTTTTATAAGTTTGGAATATTTTAAGAATTTTAAAATTTGTTCGGAGATTTTTGGGATTAATTTGACCCATGCGTCGTTTCGTTTAATTGTAAAACGCGAACCGATGTGCACTACACAAATGATTTACAAAATTCTGGAAAATTGTATTCTATTAACTTCTAGTTATTTTGGGATTTTGAAAATTAGTTTCGTGAGTTTCCGGATTATTTTAACCGATAAATGCTCGCTTAATTCTTTAATTTGCGGTATAAGAATCATGAAATATCGCGATAAAAATTGAATAATGATATTAATCCTTATCCCCTTGTTTTTGTTACACACACAGCCGACTATCTCTTTCTTTTTCATCTCTGCAACCTCTCTCCTCTCATTTCTCTCCGATCTCTTCTCTCTCGTTCGCTCAATCTCTCTCCCCTTACTCTCTCTCGTCTTCCCTCTCTTTCCTCGTTCCCTTCGATCCCTTCTCCTTCTCGGCTGCTCGTTCCTGGTAAGCATCGCTGTTCCGCCGCCCTTCGCCATTCCGGCAAGATGGTGGCGCGTGTTGTAATATCCGGGATATATCGTGTAATTATTTTTGCTATTATATAATTATTATGTGTGTTCAGTATCTATTCTGTGAGCTAATTGTTAAGTGTTATCTGTACTTGAATATTCAAAAAATAATATTAATTGAGTATTTTAATTTTTATATGTCCAAAATAAAATATAGATAATTGTCATATCTTCCTAATTATTTTTATGTTGGTTTATGGATTTATAAGAATCATATGAAATTTCTAAAATCTTTTTCCGGGTAATTAAAATCTATTTTATAAAAACGGGAACCAACCGACGTCAACCGTTGTTACGTTTTTGGAACCCGAAACTCTTTCGAGAACTCCTTCCTAACCTAATTGTAATATTCCGAGCATATTCCATGTTTCGACTTTTTCGATCCGGCTTACGGTTTGTCCTGCGCGGGTCCCGGCGCAACATTTTTGATACAATATTCATTTCGGTAAATCAATAAAACCCGTATTTTCGATAAACGGGAGCTTTTTATTAAACTATCCCAATTATCACTTCGTAATACGTGTAACCAGGCGCTGAGACCAAGACCGCAGTACAAATTGTACTGATTTGGATAATTGTCCCGAAAACCGATACCGTTTGGATCAGTTTTTACAAATAAACGTACCGTTTTATATCCGGAATGATCCAACGGGATACAAATTTTCCATAATTATAAATAGCCTTTTACCGTATTTTATTTCGTATCAAAATCATTTGCAGATAGTTAATTATATAATTTTCAGAGAAAAGCCCTAATTTCTTAAAAAGTTCTAAGAATCAAACAGCAAAACGAAGGCGTTACCGATCTCTGTTTTCAAAGCTTGAGTAACCAAAATGAAGGATTTGAAGTGTTCTATCAGATTCTGAGCTTTGTTTCACTGCAGAAATTAACGTTATTTTTCTAAAAATTTATATATTTTCGAATTTATTTTATTAAAAATATGAATTTTTGTTCGGATGATTGTTTGTATGATTTGATGATTGCATGTTGTAGAGCTTGTTTTCCTGATGATTTTCATATGTCATACGTCTGATTTGGAGTTCAATAACATGTTCAAATTTGAGTTTGATTTTCGAATTTCAAAATTAGGGTTTATAACCCGTATGAATGTTCTTAATTGAAATTTGGGGGTTTCTTATTCTGTGATAGATTGATGTTGTGTTATAGTGGGTTGTGTTCTCTGTGAAATTTGCAATCTAGTCGTATAAGTTTCATGAACCAACGAGGTCTGTAGAGAAGGGAGTTGTGTTTTGAAGTTTTCCGATGTTCGCCGGAAACTGGAAAATTTCACGGCCAAATTCCGGCCAACTCAGGGATTGTTAGGTTGTTTTGATTGCATGGTTGTGTTCCTGGTAACCTGTAGATGTGATCTGGAGCTTGTGGCAAGGTGAGGAGGCCGGAATCGTGTTCTCCGGCCACCCCTGTGTTTTCCGGCGACGAGATGTAAAATTTACAGTTTGGTCCCTGGACTTTTGGGGACGATACAGTTAGGTCCCTGAAGTTTCCAGACTGCAAAAATTGGATTCCTGTTTTAAAAATGTTTAAAAATCATATTTCCTAATTATTTTTATTATAAAAATTCGTTTTTAATTTCTGAAAATTCTAAAAATTATTATTTTAATTCCGAAAATTATTTTTAATTCACAAATAAATCTGAATTAATTAGTTAATTAATTTCAGTTAATTTTTAAATGATTAATTAGTCAATTAATTCGAAAATTAATTGATTAATTGATTTAATTAATTATTAATTGATTTTTAATTAATTATTTAATTAGATTTAATTATTTAAAAATGATTTAAAAATTTCGAAAAATAGTTTCGAGCTTTAAAATATTATTCTAAATTATTTCTAAGGCTCGATAATATTTTTAAAATTATTTCGGAGCCAGAATGGGCCAAACGAACCCTGTTTATTAACCCGAAATTGATCCAACGACCCGTTTTAATTCCGAAAAATGTTTTAAAAATCATTTTAAATACCAGAAAGCCTATTTATGACCCGAGACTTCTTTATAAATAATATATCATTGATTACGTGATGTATTATGTGCTACATGTGACTTGTTAATTGACTATCGGTCTATATATTCGGTGTTTACTTGATTATTGCATAACTTTCAATCCGTTAATCGGATTTGGGTAAAACGAAGGGTAGATAGAAGTATGTGTTGAATAGAATTCCATGAGTAAATTATTGATAGATGCTTATGATATGTGAGCAGAAGAGGCAAGACGTAGGAAAGGGAAACAGGTAGTTGAGGAGTAAAATGATTGTGATTGGAAGCGAGTGCAGTGTAGTAAGCTAATACCAGGCAAGTGTTCTGAACTTTCTCGAGATATTGTAGTACTTGATAATCCTGTGATATTGCAAGTGCTTTGAAGCACATAAACCTAAATCCTGATTTCAGTTATTGTCCTTGAGCCATGAATCATATTCTTTCTAATCCATTGATTATTGTATACCCAAACAAGAACCACAAATCTACGATACTACTCTATAAATACATACAAACTAAATACCAAACACTGAAAGGAACTATTATATACTCAACCCATGGTATCTTATACTTTGAAAGACCGAAACCTTGAAACGTTGATTCCTTTGTTATCCAATTCTTTCATTACCCAGCATCCAAGCTTTTAAATTGCCTTATTGATCCTTACAAGGATTGAAACCCTTTCATTATTAAACATTTATTGTTGTTAATGATTTCGGTTATTGTTTATTATTGCATATTCTGTTATTATGTTAGAATTGGATTGTTTTTATAAAATTGTGGACCAGATTCGTGGTCAGACCATATAATGGTCAAGTTAGGCCAATGTGTGCCTTGGATCCAGTAGTTAGAGCAATGCTGTGTGCCTTGCTCGGGGTTAGTGCGTGACTGATCAGCAGCCTAACCTTGGTTTTTAAATTAAAAGTATAATATCCAATTCTAAATCATAATCCATTGTTCACTTGATATCATAAACATATTCACCTGATGATCATTATTCTCAGTTTTGTCATTGTGACTTGCTGGGCTAGTTAGCTCATTCGTGCGATGTTGTTTATATTCTTTCCAGTTAAAAAGGAACCAATTGGTAAAGAGGATCCCCAGTCCAGCGCGAGAGCTAGGGGTTCAGGTTGAGAAAGCTGAGCTAGTAGGCTTCTTTTGGAATAATTTAAGTTTGTAAAAGTTTGTAATAATGTTTAATACTCAGTTTCAATTTGAAATAGTTGGGATTTGAACGGTTTGTAATATATTAGTGTGTTTGGCTTGTGTGCATACTTTAACCTGTTGCGGTCCGTGGTGGTTGGTAAGTAAGGTCACTGCATATATTATTATTATCTTTATCATTGTTATAAGCAGATTATAATTAAGGTGTGTGTATGGACCCCAAACTTCTGACCCGGGTTTGGAGGGCGCCACAGGTTTGGTATCAGAGCTACAGGTTATAAGTCACTGACACAAGCCTAGGTTGACGGGAATGGGTAGAGGGATATGATTAGAAGTAAGGTATAGGATGATAGAACGTCGAGAGGTTGAGTGTTATGGTATAACCGATATTAGTATAGTTTGCATCGTGGTACGAGATTCTTATATTATGATATAATTTCAGATAGCAGAGATGACCGACTCTTTTATTCCCGTATCAGCTGATCACTCAGAGCCTTCAGTTGGAGCACCAGCATCGGATCCACGTCCTGTGATTCCACCAGCATTGGCTATTCTACCTCCACCGGTGTTGCAGCCTGTACCATTGCAGGCTATTCCACCTCCAGGCATGAGGCCACCTGTCAGAGGACCCCCACCAGCTGATTCAGATTCCTCTGGGCATTCAGTAGCGAGTGCCCCATTCCAGTCTACATTGCTCCCAGTTCCTTATTACCGGTATGAGGCTCTTCTATTGGAGCGTGATTCCTTGTTGGCTCAGATTAGAGAGTTACAGCATATCATTAGGACTACAGATGTTGATCGTGGTGTGAGGGAGCTTCGAGAGGAGATTCATGTGACACGGAGGGTTCTTGAGGCTAGGCTACATGGAGCTACACTACCGGGCAGAGGCCCTGATGCACTGCTGGGCTGGGCTACTGAGGTGATGGAGGACTTCGAGAGGCTGGCAGGACCAGAGTTTCCTTGGAGCTGAGTTAGAAATTTTGAGATGGAGATGCTGAGCAGTGTTGTTATGGTTATGTAGTATGGACAGTAGTGTGTAGTGTGTATCAGAAGACTTTTGAGTTGTATTTATAGACTAGCGATGCTGACTAGTGAGTAGGTTGTTGTACCCTTTTTGCTTTTACTTTCGAAGCGTCTTTACGCTTGTACTACCTAAAACTTTTGATCTATATATCAGTACCTTTTCCTTTCCAACACTGTCATTTATTTTATTGCACCTATTTTACTTTACCTTATTTATTGCACCAGTTATACCCTGTGATACCATGTACCCTGTTTTCCATAACTGTTTATATTCTGTAAAGAAGCATGCAATTTAGTTAGTTACAACTATTTTCAAAAAGAGATATTTCTATTTCACAAAACTTTTCTTTTATACAAAGATTTGATTCAAAAGCTAAATAAATTGATTGATTCTTTACAGAAAATGCCTCCCAAAAGAAATACCCACACCAACACCCAGGATGAAGAAACCAACAACAACAACAATCAAAATGATATAAACCAGAATGTGAACCCAGGACCCATGGACCCAGCAATAGCCCAGATTCTTCAAATCTTGGCCCAACCAACAGTTCACCTGGCACAACAACAACAAAGACAGACCAATCCCCAGGTAACTTTCAAAACTTTTCAGGCAGTAAACCCACCAGAATTCAAGGGTTCCTTAGAGCCAATTGAAGCAAATGCGTGGTTAAAGGAAATAGAGAAGGCTTTTGCTTTGGTAAAAGTGAAAGAGGAGCAGAAGGTTGAATTTACAAGTTACTATCTGAAGAATGAGGCCACCTATTGGTGGGAAATGGTGAAAACATTAGAAAGCACAGATGTTATTACTTGGGAAAGGTTTAAGGAATTGTTTTTAGAAAAGTATTTTCCTCAGTTTGTTCAGGATCAAATGGAGCTGAAGTTTTTAGAATTAAAGCAAGGGAACATGTCGGTAACAGATTATGAGGGGAAGTTTGAGGAATTGTCAAGGTATGTGCCGTCGTATGTTGATACTGATAGAAAGAAAGCTAAGAGATTCCAGCAAGGCTTGAAGCTATGGATCAGAGGGAAGGTAGCTATTTTTGAATTGGATACCTATGCCGGGGTTGTACAAAAAGCTATGATCGCAGAGACAGAGAGTGAGATGTTCCAAAAAGAAAAGGAAAGCAAGAAAAGGAAAATTGAGGGAAGTGAGGGTCAATCACAAACAGGGAAGTTTCCAAATTTTAAGAAGGGCAAGTTTCAGCCAGGGAGAAATTTTAATTTCAGGAGACAAAATGTAGGAGACGGAGGCCAGGGTAATCGTCCAGCTAATGTGAATCAGCCGAATCAGTTGAGATTACCTTTTCCAGATTGTCAAGTTTGTGGAAAGAAGCATGGAGGAGTTTGTAACAAGTTGAATGTGGTATGTTTTAAATGCAACCAGAAAGGGCACTATTCAAGGGAGTGCCGAAATCAGCCAGCAAATAAGGATCAGCCTATCCGGAATCCAGCAGTGAAGGTTCCAGTCATTGGATTTACATGCTTTAAATGTGGGAAGCCAGGACATATGGCCAGGGATTGCAAGACACCAGCCCCAGTCAGTAATGCATTAAGGATTATGGGATCTACCCCAACAGTGAATGAGACTCCGAGGGCTAGAGTTTTTGACATGTCGGTGAAGGATGCGATCCAGGATACGGATGTCGTGGCAGGTACGCTTAATGTGAACTCTTTATGTGCCAAAGTATTAATAGATTCGGGAGCAACTCGATCGTTTGTTTCACAAGATTTTGTTAGTAAATAAAATTGTCCAGTTGGGTATTTAAATGAAATAATGACTGTGGAATTAGCAAATCAAGAACGTGTAACTGTTAACCAAGTTTGTGGGAATTGTGAGATTGAGATTTCTGGTAGTAAGTTTTGTGTAGATTTGATACCGTTTAAGTTAGGAGAATTTGACGTTATATTAGGAATGGATTGGTTATCTAAGCATGATACTTAGATAGATTGTCGAAATAAGAAAGTAATGGTGAAAACGCCAGATGAAAGAATAGTAACGTTCAAGGGACAGAAGCAGGTAAAGAAGTTCTTAACGATGATTCAAGCCAAGAAGTTACTATGACAAGGATGTGAACATTTCGTAGCATATGTGATCGACAGAAGTCAGGAGCCAGCAAAACTTGAAGATATTCCATTAGTGAATGAATTTCCAGACATATTTCCCGACGAGTTACCAGGACTTCCTCCAGATAGAGAAATTGAATTTGCGATCGACTTAGCACCTGGAACAGAACCAGTGTCCAAGGCCCCGTACAGAATGGCGCCTGTTGAGATGAAAGAGCTAGCAAAGCAATTGCAGGAATTGTTAGAGAAAGGAGTAATTAGACCCAGCATATCCCCGTGGGGAGCCCCGGTATTATTTGTCAAGAAGAAAGATGGAAGCATGAGACTGTGCATCGACTATAGGGAGCTCAACAAGCTGACAATCAAGAACAAGTATCCGTTACCCAGAATCGATGATCTGTTTGACCAATTGAAGGGAGCCAGGTACTTCTCTAAAATTAATTTAAGATCGGGATATCATCAAATAAGATCAAGCCAGAAGATATACCAAAGACAGCTTTCAGAACAAGGTATGGGCATTACGAGTTTTTAGTGATGTCTTTTGGATTGACCAATGCCCCAGCAGCGTTTATGGACCTGATGAACAGAATTTTCAAAGAGTATTTGGATAAGTTTGTTATTGTGTTTATAGACGATATTTTAATCTATTCCAAGATGGAAGAGGATCATGCGAAACATGTGAGAACGGCTTTGGAGATTTTAAGGAAAAAGAAGTTATATGCTAAATTCTCGAAGTGTGAGTTTTGGCTACAAGAAGTTCAGTTCTTAGGACACATAGTCAGTAACGAAGGGATCAAAGTGGACCCGACAAAGATCGAGGCAATTACGAATTGGGAGAGACCAAGAACACCCACTGAGGTAAGAAGTTTCTTGGGATTGGCAGGATATTATCGACGATTCGTTCAGAATTTCTCAAGGATTGCCACACCATTAACAAAGCTTACACGAAAGAATGAAAAGTTTATATGGAACGACAAGTGCGAAGAAAGTTTTCAGGAGTTGAAGCGAAGATTAATTACGGCACCTGTTTTGTCACTTCCAGACGATCAAGGGAATTTCGTAATTTATAGCGATGCTTCCTACACAGGATTAGGATGTGTTCTTATGCAGCACGACAAGGTGATTGTTTATGCGTCAAGATAATTGAAACCACACGAACAGAAGTACCCTACTCATGATTTAGAGTTAGCAACTATAGTTTTCGCTTTGAAGATTTGGAGACATTATTTGTATGGAGAAAAATGTGAAATTTTCACGGATCACAAAAGTTTGAAATATATATTTACCCAGAAGGAACTTAATATGAGACAAAGGAGATGGTTAGAATTGATCAAAGATTATGATTGCTCGATTAATTATTATTCCGGTAAGGTGAACGTTGTAGCAGATGCGTTAAGTCGGAAGGAAAAGTTAAATGTATTATCCGTACCTGAAGAGATATATAAAGAATTTCAAAAATTGGAATTGGAGATTAGAATTTGCAAGCCTAAGGAAGCAAAAGTGTACAGTATGATTTTCCAACCGGAGTTATTGGAGAAAATAAAGAAATGCCAGAAAGAGGTAATGGATCAAGATATAAATAGTTTGGTAGGTGAGGAATTATGCACGCAACAGGATGATCAAGGCATTTTGAGATTTTCATCTAGAATTTGGATTCCACCGGTGACGGAGTTAAAGAATGAAATTTTACAAGAAGCACATAGTTCAAGATATTCCATCCATCCAGGGAGTACCAAAATGTACAGAGATTTAAAGAAGAATTATTGGTGGCCAAATATGAAGAGGGAAATTGCGGAATGGGTTAGCAAATGCTATACCTGTCAGAAAGTTAAAGCGGAGCATCAGAGACCAAGCGGATTGCTACAGCCATTGGAGATTCCAGAGTGGAAGTGGGAACATATTGCCATCGATTTCATAGTTGGATTACCAAGGACAAGGGCTAATCATGATGCCATTTGGGTTATAGTAGATAGACTTACCAAGTCAGCTCATTTTCTGCCTATAAATGAAAGATTTTCGCTCGATAAGTTAGTTCATATGTACTTGAAAGAGATCGTAGTTCGTCATGGAGTTCCAGTGTCTATTGTATCAGATCGAGATCCAAGATTTAATTCAAGATTTTGGAAGAGTTTTCAAGAATGTTTGGAAACAAGATTGAATATGAGTACGACCTATCACCCCCAAACGGATGGCCAAAGTGAAAGAACGATCCAGAAAATCGAGGATATGTTACGTGTTTGTGCGATTGATTTCAAAGGAAGTTGGGATGAACATTTACCTCTGGTAGAGTTTGCTTACAACAACAGTTATCATGCCAGCATTGGAATGCCACCCTATGAAGCCCTTTATGGACGCAAATGTAGATCTCCAGTATATTGGGATGAAGTAGGAGAACGCAAAATACTCGGACCTGAATTGGTGCAACAGACAAAGGAAGTTGTTGAAATTATCCAGAAAAGATTAATAGCCGCACAAGATCGTCAAAGGAAATATGCAGACCAGTCAAGAAAAGACATGGAATTTTAAGAAGGAAGCTTGGTATTATTGAAAGTATAACCATGGAAAGGACTAACGAGGTTTGGGAAGAAAGGGAAGCTAAACCCAAGATATGTCGGACCTTTTGAAATCCTAAAGCGTATTGGCAAAGTAGCTTACGAGTTGGCGTTACCTCCGCACATGGAGCACATTCACAATGTTTTTCACATATCAATGCTTAAGAAATATAATCCAGACTCCAGGCATATAATAGAATATGAGCCAATAGAACTTCAAGCAGATTTATCATATGTAGAGAGTCCGATAGAGATTCTAGAGGAAAGAGAGAAAGTATTGAGAAATAAAGTGATAAAGTTAGTAAGAGTATTGTGGAGAAACCCAAAGGTTGAAGAGTCAACCTGGGAGTTAGAAAGTGATATGAGAGAAAAATACCCTCATTTGTTTTCTTAGAGATTCTGAGGACATAATCCTTTTAAGGGGGGAAGGATGTAATATCCGGGATATATCGTGTAATTATTTTTTCTATTATATAATTATTAAGTGTGTTCAGTATCTATTCTGTGAGCTAATTGTTAAGTGTTATCTGTACTTGAATATTCAAAAAATAATATTAATTGAGTATTTTAATTTTTATATGTCCAAAATAAAATATAGATAATTGTCATATCTTCCTAATTATTTTTATGTTGGTTTATGGATTTATAAGAATCATATGAAATTTCTAAAATCTGTTTCCGGGTAATTAAAATCTATTTTATAAAAACGGGAACCAACCGACGTCAACCGTTGTTACGTTTTTGGAACCCGAAACTCTTTCGAGAACTCCTTCCTAACCTAATTGTAATATTCCGAGCATATTCCATATTTCGACTTTTTCGATCCGGCTTACGGTTTCTCCTGCGCGGGTCCCGGCGCAACATTTTCGATACAATATTCGTTTCGGTAAATCAATAAAACCCGTATTTTCGATAAACGGGAGCTTTTTATTAAACTATCCCAATTATCACTTCGTAATACGTGTAACCAGGCGCTGAGACCAAGACCGCAGTACAAATTGTACTGATTTGGATAATTATCCCGAAAACCGATACCGTTTGGATCAGTTTTTACAAATAAACGTACCGTTTTATATCCGGAATGATCCAACGGGATATAAATTTTCCATAATTATAAATAGCCTTTTACCGTATTTTATTTCGTATGAAAATCATTTGCAGATAGTTAATTATATAATTTTCAGAGAAAAGCCCTAATTTCTTAAAAAGTTCTAAGAATCAAAGAGCAAAACGAAGGCGTTACCGATCTCTGTTTTCAAAGCTTGAGTAACCAAAATGAAGGATTTGAAGTGTTCTATCAGATTCTGAGCTTTGTTTCACTGCAGAAATCAAGGTTATTTTTCTAAAAATTTATTTATTTTCGAATTTATTTTATTAAAAATATGAATTTTTGTTCGGATGATTGTTTGTATGATTTGATGATTGCATGTTGTAGAGCTTGTTTTCCTGATGATTTTCATATGTCATACGTCTGATTTGGAGTTCAATAACATGTTCAAATTTGAGTTTGATTTTCGAATTTTAAAATTAGGGTTTATAACCCGTATGAATGTTCTTAATTGAAATTTGGGGGTTTCCTATTCTGTGATAAATTGATGTTGTGTTATAGTGGGTTGTGTTCTCTGTGAAATTTGCAATCTAGTCGTATAAGTTTCATGAACCAACGAGGTCTGTAGAGAAGGGAGTTGTGTTTTGAAGTTTTCCGATGTTCGCCGGAAACTGGAAAATTTCACGGCCAAATTCCGGCCAACTCAGGGATTGTTAGGTTGTTTTGATTGCATGGTTGTGTTCCTGGTAACCTGTAGATGTGATCTGGAGCTTGTGGCAAGGTGAGGAGGCCGGAATCGTGTTCTCCGGCCACCCCTGTGTTTTCCGGCGACGAGATGTAAAATTTACAGTTTGGTCTCTGGACTTTTGGGGACGATACAGTTAGGTCCCTGAAGTTTCCAGACTTTGCAAAAATTGGATTCCTGTTTTAAAAATGTTTAAAAATCATATTTCCTAATTATTTTTATTATAAAAAATTCGTTTTTAATTTCTGAAAATTCTAAAAATTATTATTTTAATTCCGAAAATTATTTTTAATTCACAAATAAATCTGAATTAATTAGTTAATTAATTTCAGTTAATTTTTAATTGATTAATTAGTCAATTAATTCGAAAATTAATTGATTAATTGATTTAATTAATTATTAATTGATTTTTAATTAATTATTTAATTAGATTTAATTATTTAAAAATGATTTAAAAATTTCGAAAAATAGTTTCGAGTTTTAAAATATTATTCTAAATTATTTCCAAGGCTCGATAATATTTCTAAAATTATTTCGGAGCCAGAATGGGCCAACCGAACCCTGTTTATTAACCCGAAATTGATCCAACGACCCGTTTTAATTCCGAAAAATGTTTTAAAAATCATTTTAAATACCAGAAAGCCTATTTATGACCCGAGACTTCTTTATAAATAATATATCATTGATTACGTGATGTATTATGTGCTACATGTGACTTGTTAATTGACTATCGGTCTATATATTCAGTGTTTACTTGATTATTGCATAACTTTCAATCCGTTAATCGGATTTGGGTAAAACGAAGGGTAGATAGAAGTATGTGTTGAATAGAATTCCATGAGTAAATTATTGATAGATGCTTATGATATGTGAACAGAAGAGGCAAGACGTAGGAAAGGGAAACAGGTAGTTGAGGAGTAAAACGATTGTGATTGGAAGCGAGTGCAGTGTAGTAAGCTAATACCAGGCAAGTGTTCTGAACTTTCTCGAGATATTGTAGTACTTGATAATCCTGTGATATTGTAAGTGCTTTGAAGCACAGAAACCTAAATCCTGATTTCAGTTATTGTCCTTGAGCCATGAATCATATTCTTTCTAATCCATTGATTATTGTATACCCAAACAAGAACCACAAATCTACGATACTACTCTACAAATACATACAAACTAAATACCAAACACTGAAAGGAACTATTATATACTCAACCCATGGTATCTTATACTTTGAAAGACCGAATCCTTGAAACCTTGAAATGTTGATTCCTTTGTTATCCAATTCTTTCATTACCCAACATCCAAGCTTTTAAATTGCCTTATTGATCCTTACAAGGATTGAAACCCTTTCATTGTTAAACATTTATTGTTGTTAATGATTTCGGTTATTGTTTATTATTGCATATTCTGTTATTATGTTAGAATTGGATTGTTTTTATAAAATTGTGGACCAGATTCGTGGTCAGACCATATAATGGTCAAGTTAGGCCAATGTGTGCCTTGGATCCAGTAGTTAGAGCAATGCTGTGTGCCTTGCTCGGGGTTAGTGCGTGACTGATCAGCAGCCTAACCTTGGTTTTTAAATTAAAAGTATAATATCCAATTCTAAATCATAATCCATTGTTCACTTGATATCATAAACATATTCACCTGATGATCATTATTCTCAGTTTTGTCATTGTGACTTGCTGGGCTAGTTAGCTCATTTGTGCGATGTTGTTTATATTCTTTCCAGTTAAAAAGGAACCAGTTGGTAAAGAGGATCCCCAGTCCAGCGCGAGAGCTAGGGGTTCAGGTTGAGAAAGCTGAGCTAGTAGGCTTCTTTTGGAATAATTTAAGTTTGTAAAAGTTTGTAATAATGTTTAATACTCAGTTTAAATTTGAAATAGTTGGGATTTGAACGGTTTGTAATATATTAGTGTGTTTGGCTTGTGTGCATACTTTAACCTGTTGCGGTCCGTGGTGGTTGGTAAGTAGGGTCACTGCATATATTATTATTATCTTTATTATTGTTATAAGCAGATTATAATTAAGGTGTGTGTATGGACCCCAAACTTCTGACCCGGGTTTGGAGGGCGCCACACGTGTGCCGTTATCCATGCGTGTATATGTATATACTCCGTGTGTGTGCGTGTATTTCATCCATGTGCGTGCGTTGTATTTGTGTGATACATCTGTGCTCTATGCTTTGGTTGCTCCGGTTGCTGCCGACTTAAACTCCGGCGAGGCGACCCCCTCCCCTGCTTTGCAGCGCGTAGGCGCGTAGCTATCTGTGTTAGTTGCCTGCTTTGGGTTGTTTAATTCAAATTGAATTGTTGGTTTTGAAAATAATAATAATAATTTTAATTATTTTATTTTCTTTAATAAAATAATTTATTTGAAGTACATAAAAAAAATATAGATATATTTGTGGGAGAATATCAATTTAATTGGTAAAATTTACGTAGGATGTCCGATATACGGAAACCCGTAAATTTTACCGCCGTCGGCGAGCCGACGGTGGACTATGATGAGTATTTCTGAGTCCTACAATTTAAAATATAAAATATGAATAAAATTACAAAAATGCGGATAATAATTAATAACTGTATTTAATTGACGTTTGTAAATTTGTAAATTGTTGTTGTGGTTGGTTTAAATTGGTGGTTGGGAATTGTAATTGGTGGTTGTTAATTGGTTGACGTCGAATTATTCGACGTGATAGTCCGATAAATAAAGGAGGTGCTGCCCGATTTCCAGAAAATCAAATTATGGAAATACGGGGGCATATCCAATAATTATCGGGACGTCGAGTGATTATATGAAAATATTTCATGCGAGCCTGATTATATGTTGTGGTGAAATGTTTTGCCAAACTAATAACTCTAATTTCATAAAAGGACAAATATACGTATTTTCTGAAAACGAACACCAAATCGACTTTCGAGGGCAGGAACCCTAATTGATACGTGTATTATAATAATTGAGTATGTTACAAGTCGGGTCTTGTTAATCTATGGGTAGATTGTTAGCGAGGATATGTCAAGCATATTCAAACATCTAATTTAGGGTATTTCGGTTCCTGTAGGTTCCAGTCGAAATCCCGAGCATCCCGGTCGGTACAAAGCTAGCCAGTAATAGTTGTTAAAGCTTATTGAGGCAAGTACCCCTGACCATATCTTTATGGTTGAGTAATACATGAATAATTGTTGATTTAAATTTATATACTGGAACAAAACGTTTAAGTTACGTATCCCTTGGGTTCAAATTGTTATGTTAACATGCGTTTTGGGGGGAAATTAACTTCTGAAAGTACCTATCTCTAAACTTTGAATAAAATGAAAATATTTTGGAAAGTGTGCTGTGATAGAATTTTTTTATAAAGAGATAGGTAAGTGGTTTGGAAAAACTGGATAAAGTTGATCAGATAATTGGATGAGCGTGCACAAGGGCCTGTAATGGCCAGGAAGATAGCGTAAGAGACGAAGTGGTTGCGCACCCTATTATAACCACCAGCCCAGCGTGCAGGGACCTCGCTAGTCTCTGAGTTCCAGAACAAGTTTCATGGGATGACCAAGAGAATCGTCCTATGGAGATAGCCTGATCAGCTGTCTCACTAGGGATCATCCAATACTTTTATATCTGAACGAGATTTTTTATGGTCCCCATAACGGAACAAATGGTTTGGGTTCTCGTAACGGGACAAATGGTTTTATGGTTCCTATAATGGAACAAAAAATTTGGAAATAATATTAGCATGCTAAAATTGAACTCTGGTAATTACACACCACAACTAATGAGATGTTTTATAGAGCATGCTAGTTATTGATATTCAGTTTTCATCTATTTTCACCTGTTTTATTTATTTTTATAAACGAGTTATGATTTCTGTTCCTATAACTGTTTATCATACATTGTTTTTGATTATTATTATATAGTGGTACTGCTGAGCGATTGATCGCTCACTCTTGAAAAATATTTATATATTCTCTGGTTGGAGATGCCTAGGAGATTCTGCTATCTTAGAAAGGGCCAGTTTCCAGTTCATCCTGTATTGAGCTCCTCTGAGTGTGTTGTGTCAGACCAGGTGTGGTCTGTGAGTTGCTATAGGAAGTTATATGTATCAAGTTATTTTAGATAAGTTGGTTTGTATTAAAGTGTATAACTTAAATTATACTAGAACCTGGAAAAGATCTCGTGAAGGGGATTGTTTTTATTGAAATAAAAGTGAGTTGATTATATTATAATTGTAGTTTAATATTGTGAGTAACGTCAACTGCTGACCCCGGGGTTGAGGCCGTCACAGGTATCAGAGCTACAAGTTTAAGTCCCTGATTTAGGTTAGGAATAGAGTTGGAAAGGTGTAGAATTGGTATAGAGGGTGTGAATCAGCAACTCACATATAGAGGATCAAGTTTAAGAGTCTAGTCGAGGGTTCGAAGCTGTAACCCTAGCATATTTTGGGGATCCTGGAACTGCCCTGATCTTTAGTGTGTCTCCCTAGTATAGGTGCTAATGGCGATGACCGAAAGAGATTTTAAGTTATCTCTTACGAGAACAAGTTCGACCATGTGAGTTCAGTTAGTAGGTTGCTATATAGTCAACGGTTGTTAGGAGTATTGGTTTATGGTGTTAATGATGCACTGTTATTTTGTTGTTACTTTTATTGTTGCATTTGTTGTTGATTTTGTTAAATTTATCCACTCATTACAGTCGGACCCCAACTAAATAAGGATGGGAATATTTATTGCAGCAGCATTCTCTTGGCACATGAAAATGTTGGTACCCGGGGGCAATTTTTAAACTAAAACCATTTGTTATGTTTCAGGAGAATGCCGCCAAAGAAGAATATCCCGTCCAATTCCTCTAATAGAGACTCAGATGGGGGCCCAGTCATGAATGAGTTGCTAGATTTACTGCGCCAACAGTCTAACCAAATGGCTCAGCAGCAAGAACAATTTCTGCTACAGCAACAACAATTTATGCAATATCAGGAAGAACAACAATAGTTTATACAACAGCAACATCAACAAATCCAACAGCAACAACTGCAGAATCAACAACAGCCTCAACAAAGAGAGGTGAACCAAACTGTTAGTTTCAAATCTTTTCAGTCGGTGAAGCCCCCAGAGTTTAAGGGCGAAGTGGACCCTGTTGCTGCCAGAATTTGGCTAAAGGAAACGGAGAAAGCCTTTACCCTTACTCAAGTAAGTGATAATCTCATATCAGACTATGCAAGTTATTTTCTGAAGGGTGAAGCAAATTATTGGTGGGAGTCCACTCATTCCTTGGAAGGAGAAGGTCCTGTTCCATGGACCAGGTTTACAGAGTTGTTTTTGGAAAAGTATTTTACGGATTGTTTGCAAAATCAGGTGGAAGTTGAGTTTCTGGAATTGAAGCTGGGTGAAAAGAGTGTGGCCGAGTATGAGGCCAAGTTTATGGAATTGGCCTGATTGGTGCCTGTGTATGTGAATACTGAAGCTCAGAAGGCAAAAAGGTTCAGCAAGGATTGAAGCCTGAGATTCGCAGTGGAGTTGTAGCCTTTCAGCTCAAGACATATCCCTCTGTAGTTCAAGCCGCTCTAGTAATTGAAAGTGATCAGAAGCTGGCTGCCAAAGAAAAAGGTGATAAGAAGAGAAAGTCTGAAGGTACCACTGATGAGACGAACCCATGAGGATCCATTCAGAGGTTTCAGAGGCGATTCGGCCAAAATAGGAATAAAAGATTCAGAAGGCAGAATTTTCCTCAGGCCAGGCCTACTACTACTTCAGTTGCCTCCACTCCAACCCAATCAACAAACTCAGTGGTGGATTGCAAGATATGTGGTAAGAGGCATAGTGGTCTATGCAGAAGGGACGTTCAATATTTCAAATGTCATCAGAAGGGTCACTATGCATCGGAGTGCAACTCGGAGAAACCTGCGGTAACATGCTACAACTATGGAAAGGTGGGACATTTTGCTAGGAATTGTAAGACAGCTACTCAAGGTACTGCATCTCAAGGACCGGAATCCAACACAACTAAAGCCAGAACTTTTAAGATGACCAAGAGGTCTAATGCTCATAATTCGGATGTGGTTGGAGGTACGCTCTCTCTCAATTCCGTACCTGTTAAAGTTTTATTTGATTCGGGAGCATCTAAGTCTTTCATATCAAAGGATTGTGTGATTAAAATGGATTTAATGTTAGAACTTGACTGAACTTTTAACCATAGAAGTAGCTAATCAGGATAGAGTTTCAGTGAGTCAGTTTTACCCTAAGTATCAATTGGAAATCCACGGGCATTCTTTTTCGGCTGACCTAATACCCTTCGAGCTAGGAGAGTTCGACGTGATTTTAGGAATGGATTAGTTGTCCCGATATAAGGCAAATATTGACTGCAAGAAGAAAAAGATTGTGATGTTTAACGAGGATAATGTTTAAGGTAAGTTCTCAAGGACCCCTGACCATATCTTTATGGTTCAGTAATACATGAATAATTGTTGATTTAAATTTATATACTGGAATAGAATGTTTTAAGTTACGTATCCCCTGGGTTCAAATTGTTATGTTAACTTGCATTTTGGGGGAAAAGTAACTTCTGAAAGTACCTATCTCTAAACTTTGAATAAAATGAAAATGTTTTGGAAAGTGTGTTGTGATAGAATTGTTTTGAAAAGAGATAGGTAAGTGGTTTGGAAAAACTGGATAAAGTTGATAAGATAATTGAATGAGCGTGTGCAAGGGTCTGTAATGGACAAGAAGATAGTGTAAGAGGCGAAGTGGTTCCGCACCCTATTATAACCACCAGCCCAGCGTGACAGGGACCTAGCTAGTCTCTGAGTTCCGGAACAAGTTTCATGGGATGGCCAAGAGAGTCGTCCTATGGAGATAGCCTGATCATCTGTCTCACCAGGGATCATCCAATACTTTTATATTTGAACGAGATTTTTTATGGTCCCCATAGCAGAACAAATGGTTTTGGGTCCCCGTAACGGGACAAATGGTTTTATAGTTCCTATAATGGAACAGAAGATTTGGAAATGAAAGTAGCATGCTAAAATTGAACTCTGGTAATTACACAACACAACTAATGAGACGTTTTATAGAGCATGCTAGTTATTGATATCCAGGTTTCAACTGTTTTCACCTGTTTTACTTGTTTTTTTAAACGAGTTATGATTTTTGTTCCTATAACTATTTATCATACATTGTTTTTGATTATTATTCATATAGTGGTACTGCTGAGTGATTGATCGCTCACTCTTGCAAAATATTTGTATATTCTCTGGTTGCAGATGCCTAGGATATTCTGTTGTCTTAGAAAGGGCCAGTTTCCAATTCCTCCTGTGTTGAGCTCCTCTGTGTGTGTTGTGTCAGACCAGGTATGGTCTGTGAGTTGCTGTAGGAAGTTATATGTATCAAGTTGTTTTAGATAAGTTGGTTTGTATTAAAGTGTGTAACCTAAATTATACTTGAACCTGGAAAAGATCTTGTGAAGGGGGGTTGTTTTTATTGAAATAAAAGTGAGTTGATTGTATTATAATTGTAGTTTAATATTGTGAGTGACGTCAACTCCTGACCCCGGGGTTGAGGCCATCACACTTTATCTTTCGACAGATGTAGAATTATGTGCTTCATTTATTGCTGATTTTTCTGCATATTCCTTAGAATTTATTTTTTGATCACCTTCATCATCACTTTGATCACAGTTCATCTCAACATTGTCAAATTTGAGGCTTTCATAAAAACCTTCATCTTGCAGTCCTTCAATCTTCTTATCATCAAACACAACATGTACAGATTCCATAACAATGTTGGTTCTTAGATTTTAGACTATATATGCTTTCCCACCATAATATCTAACAAAGATACATTCATCAATTTTGGAATCAAACTTTCCATGTTGCTTTGATTTCTTATAATGTAGCATTTGCATCCAAAAACATGAAGAAAGTTCAGTGTTGGCTTTCTGTTCTTGAACAATTGATAAGGAGTCATGCATTTTGCTTGATTAAACAAAGAAATATTCTGAGTGTAGCATGTAATATTTACAGGTTCAGCCCAAAAATAAGTTGGTAATTTTGATCCTTTTAGGATGGTCCTTGCAACTTCAATTAAAGATCTATTCTTTTTTTCCGCCACTCCATTTTGTTGTGGAGTCCTTGTTGCTAAAAACTCATGCATGATCCAATTTTCTTTATAAAATAACCTCATTGCAGAGTTTTTGAACTAAGTTCCATTGTCACTCCTAATTCTTCCAACTTTGAGATCAGGATGATTGTTGACTTGCCTTATATGATTGATAATGATTTCACTAGCTTCATCTTTAGATTTGAGAAAATACGTCCAAGAGAACTTTGAGAAATCATCCACAATCACTAGATAATATATTTCTTTGAGATTGACAACACATTGACTGGTCCAAACAAATCCATGTGCAATAGTTGCAGTGGTTCTTCAATTGTAGATTCAAGCTTCTTTTTGAATGATGCCTTAATTTGTTTTCCTTTCTGACAAGTTACACAGTCCATCCTTTGAGAACTCAACTTGAGGCATGCCTCTTACTAGGTCTTTCTTTACTAATTCATTCATAGTCTTGAAGTTCAGATGGGACAGCTTCTTGTGCCACAACCAACTTTCATCTTGACTTGCTTTGCTGAAAAGACAAGTGATAGAATCTGCATTGGATGAGTTGAAGCCAGCTAGGTACACATTTCCTTTTCTCACTCCTATGAGAACCACTTTGTTGTTCTTTTTGTTTGTAACAACAAAGGCTTCTAAGTTGAAAGTTACAGAGTTGCCTTATCACAGAGTTGACTGATACTCACGATATTGTGTTTGAGTCCGTCAACTAAGGAAACTTCTTCAATGATGACATTGTCTTTTGAAATCAAGCCATATCCTACAGTATATCCTTTGTTGTCATCTCCAAAAGTAATATTTGGGACAACTCTCTCCTTGAACTTAGTAATTAGGGTAGAATCTCCAGTCATGTGCCTTGAGCAACCACCATCCAGATACAAAAGATTCTTTATATTTCCCTGTACATGTTAAAATCAAATCAAGTTAATTTTGGTACCCAAATTTCCTTGGGTCCTGCCTTGTTAATCTTTTTCCTAGGTTTCTTAGGCTTTCCACCATCAGAATTAGGTGATTGAGGATCAACCTTAGTCCCAGGGGATTGACTGTGAATCCCATGATCAATTATAGAATTATTATGCATATTTTGATTAACATGATATGGCATAGATTATGCAAATATGTTATTCTAGTAAGGCATGCTAAATGGCATTTGAGGTATATTGAATGCATTATAATAAGGATTTTGTGCAAATGGCATTTTAGCAAATTGTGCATTCACATTCTGTGCAGGCATGATTGGCAATGTGGGCATGTTAGGAAATGAGGGAGGTGCAAACATGGGTGCAGGCATAACAAATTTGCAATTAACAGACAAATGATTAACACAACCACACTTAACACATATTTTTCTTGGTGCATATTTATCAGGTGTACAGTTGTTATGTTTATTAATTCCCACTTTCCCATTCTGGTTATTTTTCCTTTTAGAATCTGCTTTGACCTCAATTTTCTCCCATCTGTCATTCAGTTGCTTCATTGACAGATGCCCCAGATTCACTTCCTTGTTCTCTTTGACTTGACTTGATTCTCCTGTAATAAAGTTCTTGGAAACTGATCCATATTTCTCATTTAGTTTAGGTAGCTTGGCTTTGCTAATTGGCTTCAGTTCTATCAACGGATGAACATCCTTGTTTTTTAACGGATAATCCTTTTTATCTTTCGATGGATAAACTTCATCATCCGTTGATTCCACATCCATTGATAATCCTTCTACCAACATATGATCCAGCTTCTTCTTGTTCTTTTTCCAGGCTTCTTCATAAAATGATTCTATTTCTTGAACTTTAGCAATTTGGGCACTTACATTTCTTGATGATTTCCAAGCCTTGATTACCTCTTGTTCTCGTTCAAGCTGCTTTCCTAAAATTTCCTCTTTCTTCAATGATTTAGTCAATTCATCTTTTGCAATCTTGCACTCTATCTTCAGTTTCTTAAATCAACAAATTGAGTTTCTAACACAGTATTCCTCTCACTTAAAACAGATTATTATCTTTAATTCTTGTGTTTTCTTTAGTGAGTGATTTAAGTGTAACACGCAAGTGATATAATTCTATTGATATGTCATTTATAGCATCATTACACTCATCTTTAGAAAGGTGTGCTAGATTATTAGTGATTACCAGATTGCTTGAAGAACCGACCTCTGCTTTATCTGATTTGACCATTAGGGCTAGATTGAAATAACTTGTTTTTTCATCTTCATCTACCTTATCAGTTGTCCAGCCATTTTCTTGAGCTAGGAAAGCCCTTTCCTTTTGTTTGAGCAGTTCAAAGTACTTCTTTTTGTAATCCACAGGCTCAAACTTCTTTTTCTCAAAATCAGGCTTTCTGCATTCATTGGAAAAATGACCACCCGAGCGATATTTGAAACCCTTGAATTTAGATTTATCCACCATGTTTTTATTTGGCTTGGTTTCTCCAAAATTCCTTTTGCATGTGAGCTTGGTAAATCTTCTTGATAGGAAGGCCAAATGCTCATCCATTTCATCCTGACCAGAATATTTTTCATTCTCAGCCATTAACCATTTATCCTTGCCTTCACAAACTTTTGGGTTTGGTGTAGATTTCACAGCTTCAACCTTCATCTCTTTCCCTCTCTCTCTTGTTCAGATACCAAGGCAATAGATCCTCCTTTTCTCTAACTTCTCATCCTACTCCTTCTCGAGCTCATAGGTTTTTAAAATCCCATACAGTCTTTCCAAAGTAAACTCTTTATAAACTTGAGAGTTTCTAAGAGAGACTGTCATTGGCTTCCAGTCTTTTGGCAGAGATCTAAGGAATTTCAGGTTTGAATATTTTGTTTGGTAGACTCTTCCATGCAGATTCAGTGCATTTACTAGTTTTTGAAACCTACTGAAGATGACACTTAAAGACTCACTTTCTTCACAATAAAATTGCTCATACTGCTGTGTTAGAAGTTGCATCTTGTTTTCCCTCACTTGTTCAGTTCTATCACATATGATTTGAATTGTATCCCAAATATCCTTAGCAGATTTACAGTTGATAACTTTGTCAAACATATCACCATCAAGACCATTGAACAGAATGTTCATAGCCCTTTTATCTTTGTGCACTTGCTCAATGTCTTCATCTGTCCATTCTGATTGAGGCTTTTGAATGGTTTGCTAATTGCCAACAGCTCCTTCAACGTCTGTTGCAACTCTACAAGGAAAGTGATGACCTTTTTCAATGCAATAAACATACCTTTAATCTTGAGAGAGAATATGCAGGTGCATTTTTACCTTCCAATGGTGATAGTTGTCTTTGTCCAAAAAAAGGGATCTTCACTCCAATATCCTTTCTACTCATATTGTTAGTTTATTTTGATCTTTAAACTCTTAGTGTGTCAAGAACTTTCTCTGATACCAATTGTTATTCTCGAACAATCTAACAACAAAATTACAGAGGGGGGGGGGGGGTGAATGGAATTCTAGTTTCCTTTGGAAATTTAAAACTTCTTACATATATATATAAAAATGTTTGAATAGCTAGTTGCGGATAATAAGTATTCAAGTATTCAAACACAAAGTGAATAAACACGGGAGTTTAAAAACTTTCTAGTGGATTGATATTTCCACCAGAGATATATATAAATGAAGAAGATCTCTGTGATGCAAAAGCACATAGTTGCTTACAAGAGTTCTTACAAACTGAACTTGAGAGTTCTTAAGGATACAGCTTACAAATGCTCTCTACTTCTTGCTTGCGTTGACTGTGTCAATCAATATTTTGACTCTTTGCTATGCTTCATTTATATATCACCAAGTTACATGTGTGATACGACAAAACATAACTCTATTATTTAGGTCTTATCATATGTTCCTTCATTTCTCTGTCCCATACAATCCAGATTGATATATAATCTTTGAATGACCCTGTTTTGCATGAAAATGGAAATGTTTCTTGATCTTCATAACCTTAATTATAGGCTGCCACATTCCTTTTGTATATAATCAACCCATGTGACCGTCAAGTCACTTTCAACTTCCATGTGAATTTTATGTTCCTTGAGACTTTAGCATTATCCGTTGAGTTTGTTATGGATCATCCGTTGAAGGTGCCTTGAGTCATCCGTTGAGAGCTTTGCGGATTATTCGTTGATAGTATTTCCTTAGCAGTTGATACCCTTTCACTTATGCATAATTATAAGGCATCATTTATTTACAATTAGCCAACCTGTTCAGAATATCTTGCTGGTAGCCAACATGACTTGGAATGTCTAATAATTTCTAAACCTCTAAGATATTATATTATACATGTTAGGCCCTTAACTAACTGTAGGGGGGATATACTTAGTATAATCAACTTGAAAAAGCTTCAACAGAATCAACAGTTTTTATATAATCTGATAAAAACTTATTACACATGTACTCTCTCGAAAGGATGAAAAAATATCCTTGAGAGCTGCTAGGTTATGCGAAAGATATAACAATATCGCAATGCTTATAGCATGAACCTAAACTATGCTTTATATAGAGCACAACTCCCAATATATAAGGAATCATATTCTATTAACAACAAGGAATCCTATACTATTGCTTCTAAGATAAAGTCCTTCACCTCCTTAAAGTTCATGTTTCCTTTTCCTCTTCGAAAATCAATTGATGTGACAAATACTGATTTCATTATTCGTTGACATCATCATCCATCGAATATCAACATCCATTGATGTCATCATCATCCATTGATGCACTTCATCATCCATTGATGCACTTCATAATCATCCGTTGATGCTTGTAATCATCATCTGTCGATGCTTCTGATAGTTTCTGTTTGATATCATCAATTGTTCCTAACAATCTCCCCCTACTTGTTCATTATGGAATTATGGACAAGTTCCAATTGATGATGTCAAAACTATCTAAATGCAGGAATCAAGTATGCATGTTCAATCTTGCTTCAGTGAATATCAGACTTTAAGTCTTCATCCTGAACTGATTCTTTAACATGAGCAATGTCAGAGGTTAATCCCACTTTCTCAGCTCAGAATGCTTCCAGAAATTTTCTTTCGATTACCAGCTTGAATGATTTCTGCTTCGAGTAAATTTTCTTCAGTTTTGGCTTTAGTCTTTGAAATTCTTTGACTTTTCTTCTATCTTCCCCTTTCCTTTAAGCTTCATGTAAGCAATTTAATAGCTTGTGATATGAGAGATCTTTCACCTTCTGCCTGACTGATTTCCCTTATAACTATACCTCCGGTTGGTCTGTTAGAAGGATCTACTTCATAAAGTACTCGAGAACCAACAACAGTATCAACATTTGCTGTCTTCGTAGATTTTTTTAAAGTCTTCCTCTGTTTTCCTTAGCTGTTCAAGATCAACTCCGGGATTTTCTTTTACAAATATTCTTCTACTTACCTCAGAATCAAATAATTGAATCTTTGGATCCTTGTAGAATAGAGTTGACTTTCTTCCTTTAACTTTCAGAGTTTGAAGATATTTGCTTGCTTCAACACCAGCTTCTTTCTCCAGAATACCTTGGTCTTCATCACCAACAGTTGTGACTTGTGAAGATTTTTGCATTTTAGAAGTCATGGTCAATTCTTCAACTCTTCTTTCATTCCTCTTGCTTTCTCTTCCTTGTCTAGACTGACTGAAATCTAGTGATTGATTTTAATGAACCACTAACTCCAACTAGCTCTTCACCTCTTCTCCTTTTACTCTCCTTATGTTCCCCCTTATTACCTCCATCAGAATTTTCATCATTATACCTATTAATGACAGCTGTTTGCATTTAGATTTATCAATTTTCTCCACCTTTTTGGCATCATCACCAAGCAGTAGAGAAGGAATCAGCTCCATTGAATTCTGTACTTCGGTAAGTTGATCAGACATTTGAGATTGATGAGCTTCCAATCTAGGATGACTGGTTTCAATTGAAGTTTGTCTGAAAACTATTGGCCAAATTTGTTTCTGAATTTTCTGATGAGTAGTTAGCTTTGAAGCAATCTGTGATTCTTTAATCTGATTAATTTGAGTAGTAGTTGCTTCATGAGCTGTGTGTAAGGATCTGACAATCAAAGTTGATGCTTTCAGATGATTCAGCATATCAGGATTTATAATCTTCTATTCTGCTGTTTCCAGATGTTCAACAGCTCGAGTTCTGAAAATAGGATAGATAGTATCTTTTCAATGAGCATTCCAGAGATTATCAGAATAATCCTGCTTCTTCTTAGCATCTAACTCGTTCATTTTCTGTTGTATTACATGCATAGGCATATCTTCAGGAAAGAAAATATCATTCTCAGGATCTAACATAACATCAGATACATGAGTTTCTTTAGCACCATTAGATTCTTCAATAGAAGCTGGATCTTGCACTAATTTTTGAATTTTATCTTCATCTTGAGTATGCAGATTAGAATGAGAAATTGATCCAGTGGCTTCAGAAGCTTCAACACCTTCAGCAGTTATCTCCACATCTTCAAGTATTATAGATAAATGAATTGGAGCTTCAATAACTTCCAGAACTTCAGTTCCTGTAACATGTTGTGGTGAGTCTGAAATGAATGAATCTTTTTAAATGGACTGTTGTGCTACTATGGATTTCCTTAGGTGATGGAAACATAAAATGAATGGACTATTTTTCAACAAAAACATGGATTATCTCATGTGGTGGAATAGTAGAATGTATGGACTGCAAGAAAGTATCAGTACTTAGACTTGCAGGGAGATTAAAAACCTATGACATATCAGAGTGTTCCTGAGATTCAGCAGACTGCTGTTCAACATCTGTTCCATAGTACTCCGAGCATCTGCAAATATATAGCAAATAAAACTTAATCTCTCTATTCTTTTACAGTAGTCTCACTACTCCTCACACCACACATCTCATGACTTTTAATTGTCAGAGCTTCCTCACAAGGATTACTAAATCCTATCTCTCATCTACCTCTCCTTTTTCCAGGAAGGATCATGCCTCTCTTAAATTTTGTTTTTCTCTCAATCTTTTCACACATCTCACAATCAAAGGCTCAGAAAGATTGTCCTACATAAATAAGAGGTGGATAAAGAAGGGTGATCTGTGATCATACAACTAGAGGTAGTCCTTAATTAAGGTATAGATGTAATCATTTCAATAGGATTTATATCATGAAAAGTATACTATAAATGCTAAAAGAACTAAATCAGTATTTAAAATAAATGCTGATAAAGTAACCCAGTCTTTATACCTTGTGAAATTCACAATTAAACTCACAGTAGATACTGTGGTTATGACAATTGTTGTTCATCAATAATGAGAACCTCCATTTGAATTGGAGAGGATTTGATCAGGTTATTGTCATATACCATAATCTCAAACCTTTATTCTTTTTGCAAAGAACTATCACCTGAATGTGTTTATTTAAAGCTATCATAGAGACTTTAGTAAAAACTGATGAAACCTCCGTGTCTCTGTAGTATCATCAAGATCTACCTCAGCAAGTAGTCTCTAACCAACTAAATATTATTTCTGAGTGGTGAACATAATTCAAGAATTATTTCAAGGATTTTTTATAAAATTAAAAATTAAAAATTAAAAATTCAGAAACATATGTCAGAAAACAATCCCTGACAAAATCAGATCAAACCCGGGTTGCAAATCGGGTTGCAACCGGGTCACCAAGAACATCCCGGGTCGGGGATGAACTCACCGGAAAATTTCCTTGAGATACAAATTCACTAGCTTGTCAAGCGAAAATCTTTCGTTAATTGGTAGAAAATGTGTCGACTTCATGAGTCTGTCAATGATTACCCATATCGCATCATGATTTGCCCTAGTCCTCGGTAGTCCTACTACAAAATCCATCGCTAGATATTCCCATTTTCATTCTGGAATGTCTGACGGTTGTAATAATCCGCTCGGACGTTGATGTTCCGCTTTAACTCGCTGGCATGTGTAGCATTTACTTACCCATTATGCTATTTCCTTTTTCATATTTGGCCACCAAAAGTTTTCCTTCAGATCGCGATACATCTTTGTGCTTCCCGGATGAATGGAATACTTCGAACTGTGGACATCTCGCAATATTTCTTCTTTTAATTCTGCCATGTTAGGAATCCAGATTCTCGATGCAAAGCGTAAAATTCCTTCATTATCCTTCTGAGTTGTGATCTCTTCTCCCGTTAAGTCGTCATCTTGACTCATCACTTCTTCTTGACAACGACGAATCTTCTCTAGCAACTCTGGTTGGAAAGTCATAGCGTAGATAGCTTTTACAGATTCATTGGGAATACGAATCTCGATTTCCAATTTATCGAATTCCCTGGCTAATTCTTCACATGAAGTTAACAGATTCAATCTTTTTTTCCTGCTCAGCGCATCTGCTACAACATTTGCTTTCCCTGGATGATAACTGATTGTGACATCATAATCCTTTATCAATTCCAGCCATCGACATTGACGCATGTTTAATTCTTTTTGCGTAAAGATATACTTCAGACTTTTATGATCCGTGTAAATTTCGCACTTTTCACCATAGAGATAGTGCCTCCAAAGCTTCAACGCAAATACGATCGCTGCCAATTCCTAGTCATGCGTAGGATCTTTCTGCTCATGAGGTTTAAGTTGTCTCGAAGCGTATGCGATGACGTTACCGTGCTGCATCAATACACATCCTAGTCCGCGATATGAAGCGTTGCTGTAAATGACGAAATTTCCATGTTCGTCTGGTAATACAAGTACCGGTGCGGTTACTAACCGATTCTTCAGCTCCTGAAAACTTTCTTCACATTTATCATTCCATACGAACTTTTCACTTTTTCAAGTTAACTTGGTCAACGGCGTTGCTATTTTCGCAAAATCTTTAACAAATCTTCTATAATATCCTTCCAATCCCAAGAAACTTCGAACTTCTGTCGGTGTCTTTGGTCTTTCCCAATTTAACACAGCTTCAATCTTTGCTGGATCGACTTGGATGCCTTCTCTACTGATGATATGCCCTAGAAATTGTACTTCTTTCAACCAGAATTCACATTTGGAGAATTTCGCGTATAGTTGCTCTTTCCTCAGAATTTCCAAAGCTATCCTCAAGTGTTCTGCATGCTCTTCTTCCGTCTTGGAATAATTCAAGATGTCATCAATGAATACAATCATGAATTTGTCCAAGTATTTCTTGAATACCCTGTTCATCAAATCCATGAATGCAGCTGGCACGTTTGTCAAACCGAATGCCATTACCAAAAACTCGTAATGCCCATATCTCGTACAAAAAGGCAGTCTTTGGAATATCTTTGGCTTTAATTTTCAATTTATGATAGCCTGATCACAAATCTATCTTCGAAAACCATGCAGCTCCTTTTAGCTGATCGAACAAATCGTCGATTCTCGGTAGCAGATACTTGTTCTTGATGGTGAGTTTATTCAACTCCCGATAGTCGATGCATAATCGCATGCTGCCGTCCTTCTTCTTTACGAACAACACCGGTGCACCCCATGGGGATACACTAGGTCGTATGATGCCTCGGTCTAAAAGATCTTGCAGTTGCATTGACAATTCCTTTATTTCGACCGGAGCCATTCGATATGTAGCTTTCGAAACTGGTTCTGTGCCTGGTGCTAGATCAATCGTGAACTCGATTTCTCGATCTGGCGGTAACCCTGGAAGCTCGTCTGGAAAGACGTCTGGAAATTCACATACAACAGGAATGTCTCCTATTCTAGGACTTCCTTTTTCAGTATCTAACACGTAAGCTTAGTACGCCTCACATCCTTGTCGAAGCAATCCTTTAGTGTGCATCACAATGAGAAATTTCTTCCGCTGTTTTTCGCCTTTGAATATTACCGTTGCATTTTCCGCAGTTCACAATTTAACTTTCTTATTCGCATAATCTATCTGAGCATTATGACATGCTAACCAATCCATTCCCAAAATGATATCGAACTCTCCTAGCTTAAAAGGAATCAGGTCTACAGAAAAATGATGTCCGGCTATTTCTACATTACAAGCAGGACATACTCGAGTTGTGTTTTGAAATTGATTCACAGAAATCATCGAGTTGTGTTTTGAAAATCTGACATAAATCCTAGATATCGTGAATCACTATATAGACATCGTTTGTTCAATTAAACACCATGAATCAACTGTAAATCATCCAACAAAGCTATATCAATCATCAAATCATCAAAATAACCCTAGAATCAAAAAGTACTAATTCGAGCATAAACCCTAGAAATCGAAAATCAAAATCAAGGCATTAAAACATGAAATTGATGCAAGAAACAGAAAGAACGGATCAAAACCTTCGATTTGAGTACTTGAATCACACGATTTGATGCAGAAATCAGCTGGAAATCAAGGTTTGATTCTCGACCCGATTCTGGAAATCCCGACCCGGTTTCAAAGAAATTTCTGATTTTTAATTATTAATTATGATTAATTAAATAAAAATTAGGCTATTTATAGTAGTAAAATTAATACTCCTAATTAAAATTAAGGCCCTAATTCTACACTTTTTAAAATTAATAAGCCCCTAATTTTGTAATTTTTGGGTATTAAAATTTAATTTATAAATATTTTATATATACAATATATATGCCAAAATTTTCCAAAAATTGTGAATATTGCAAAAATGCAAAGAAATAGTATAAATGAAAGTCCTATAATTTTATAAAAATAAAAATGTAATTTTTGTGGGGTTTTTAACACCCAATGGGACCCGAAAAATCATTTTTCGTAAAATGAGAAAATTTATAAAATATCCAGATGTTCAGAATATTGCGATTGTAAAAGCTGTTTGATGAAAAACAAGGCCCATTATTTTATTTGAAATACTGGCTTTAAAATCATTGTTTGGGTCGTAAAACGTTTGAAATGAAAGCGATGAATGCAAAATAAAACATCTAAAAAATACCTTAAAAATACAGAAATGACACGGAATGCACGTAACAAGTAACAATTAGATTTTAACAGATAATCACACGTAATGACATATTAATACACATATTTTATTATCAATATGATATAATACAACGTAAATTTCCCGGTCATTACAGTTTACACCTGTTTTACATGTTTCTAACGAGTTATAAATTCTGTTCCTATAACTACTTTACTTTAAACTGTTTTACTTGTTATTCATATAGTGGTGCTGATGAGCAAGCAATTGCTCACCCTTGTAGAATATTTTATATGTATTGCAGAGGCCTAGGAGATTCTTGCGTGGTAGTCAGGGCAGAGTTCCAGCTCCTTTCGTATCAGGCTCCTCTGAGGTAGTTGTGTTGGACTAAAGATGGTCTGTTGAGTTGCTGCATTTAGGTTAGTTATGTCAGGATTGTTTATAATTAGTTGAGTTGTAATAGTTGTAACCTAAGTCATACTTAAACCTGGTAAAGATCTTGGAAAAAAGGGTTGTATTTATAGGGGTGAGTTCTATGGAGTCCACCTTTTTATCGGAGTCCTCGGAGTCCATCTACGTTCTGCAAATAAAATATATTGTAAAACGTGTTATTTTGCAAAACATGTTACACAAATAGCATAACTTCAACAAAATCATGCAAATCTCATATATTTACGGTACAATATGTATGTTCTGCAATATGTTCTGCAACATGAACATTTATGTTCTGCAAACTAAACATGTTTTGTAGAATATATATTTTTGCAATGTTCTGCTTGTAAAATGTATGCAATCTACAAGATTTTTGATAGAATAGTGATGTTTGTCGAAAAATAATATGTTTTGCAATATTTTAAGCTATATTTTACTTGCAGAACATATATGGACTCCGACGACTCCAATTAAAGGTGGACTCCATAGAACTTTACTCTGTATTTATATTCTATCTTGGAATTGATTATATAATATTTGTTATGGTGATTGTTGATGACGTCAACTCCTGACCCCGGGGTTGAGGATGTCACATCAGAGCTTTGAGTGATATCAGGACTTACTGTATCAGAGTCAGGATTTAGAAGTTTAGCATAAGGTACTTCATTTTCAAATCTCAACTTGTCATGATCGTCTGCATCTTCTAGACCTATTATCTTCTTGTCATCAAAAGATACATTTATAGATTCAATGACTGTTCTTGTTCTCAGATTGTAAACTCTGAAGGCTTTTGTAGTCAATGTATATCCTACAAATATTCCTTCATCACCTTTTAGATCAAACTTGGTCAGCTGCTCTGGATGAGTTTTGAGAACAAAGCACTTACAACGAAAAATATGAAAGAACTTCAAATTTGGCTTCTTTTCTTTCACTATCTCAAATGGTGTCTTTCCATGCTTGTTGATCAATGTTGCATTTTGTGTAAAGCAAGCAGTTTGCACAACCTCAGCCCATAAGTAGGTACGGAATCTTACTTCTTCTAGCGTGGTTCTTGCAGCTTTTATCAGAGTTCTATTATTTCTTTTAACAACTCCATTTTGTCGTGGAGTTCTAGGAGCATAAAACTCTTGTTTTATCCCCTTTGAGTTTGTAGAACTCTTCCATAGAGCTATTCTTGAATTCAGTTCCATTATCACTTCTGATGATCTTCACTTTGTATGTTGAACCTTTCCCCAGCTCCCTCACATGATCAAGAAGAATGGATGGAGATTAATCCTTGGTGTGCAGAAAATACACCCATATGTATCTTGTGTATTCATCAACAATCACAAGGGCATACCTCTTCTTGGTAATAGACATAACATTTACCGGACAAAGGAGATCAACATGAACTAGATGATATGATTCAATAATGGAGGATTCAGTTTTACTCTTGAAAGATGTCTTCCTTCGCTTGGCTTTATGGCATGAATCACATAAGCCATCAGGAGTAAACACTGCAATGGGCAATTCTCTTACAAGATCTTTCCTCACAAGTTCATTGATATTGTTGAAGTTCAGGTGAGAAAGTCTTTTATGCCAGTTCTAGCTGTCTTCCACAGATGCTCTACTCAGTAGACAAACTTTTGAATTATCAAAATTTAAGAAGACCCTGGCTTCATATAAACTACCATGTCTCACACCAGTCAATGTGATCTTGCCATCAGACTTACTGACAATTTCACAATGCTCCTTGTAAAAGTTGATATGGTAACCTCTGTCATATATTTGACTCACACTAATCAGATTATGCTTGAGTCCTTCAACTAGAGCTACATTTTCAATGATGACATTTCCAGCTTTGATTTTGCCATATCCTAAGATTTTTCCTAAGTTTCCATCTCAATAAGAAACGCTTGGGTCAGCCTTCTCCTCAAATTCTTATAACAGGGATTTATAACCAGTCATATGTCCTGAGCATCCACTGTCCAAGACTAGAGCTTTCCTCTTATCACCCTATAATCAGCAATTTGAATCAGTTAGTGTTTTTAAGGATCCAGACTTGCTTGGATTCTTTGGCCTCTTTAAGTTTGTTAACATATGCAGCAGAAGACTTCATATCAGAATTTATGTTAACATTCTTAATATCAGTATTTATACATGTAAAAACAGATTTTACTTTAACTATAGAGGGTTTCAGTTTATAAAAATCATAATACAAACTGTGATACTGTTTATATGTATAAATAGAGTGCCAAACACTATCGCAATGAAAACAAGAATTCCGTGGTTTATATCTAGATGTTCTATTCCTAAACTCTGATTTAGAAGGAACAACTTTTTATCTCTTGTGTTAATCCCTAACAATGCAACAAGAATTACAGAAGGGGGGTTGAATGGAATTCTTGAAAATTTTTCTGAATTATAAAATGTTCTAACTCAAAATATATATGTAAGTGTTTTGATTTGCAAAGTGCGAAATGATAAGTTAAAATGAATCAAAACACAAAGTAATAAAAACACAAGTCTTTAAAACTTTCTGGTAGATTTGAATGCATCCACCAGATATATATATATATATATATATCAAGAGAACCTTTTGTAGCTTGAATAGCTCACAGCTGCTTACAAATATGAATAACTAAACTTACAGAGAAATGCTAAGAGAAATGCTAAGGATACAACTTACAATTGTTTCTCTGAGAATAATACTTGCTTAGTCTTATTTTTGTTCTATTTTCTACTCTTGGTTTATATATTACCAAGATTACACAGTAATTAGACAAGATAATAAAACAAAACCTATCAAGTCTAATACTATGCTGCTTCACTACTCTATTCCAGCATCTTTGAATATCTTCATAATAACATGGAAATGGTAATGCTTCTTTGTTCTCAAAAACCCAGTTGAATAGGCTCCCACATTCCTTTTGCATACACTCGACTCATGTGACTGTGTTGTCACTGTCAACAGATGTTTGAATTGATCATCCGTCGGGTACATGATCATCCGCCGGGTTGCCTTGTGGATCATCTGTCGGGTAGCTTTGTTGATCATCCGTCGGGTAGCTATGTGGCACTTGACTTCATTTCATTTATGCAGAATTACAAGACATCATCTATTTACAATTAATCAACCTATTCTACATATCTAATTACAGTCAACATGACTTATATGCTACTACAGAATATATACAAAGGTGTTTGCAGAAATGTGCTACATGACTTATTATTACATAAGCTACTCACTTGATGGATGTCAAATCATCATCCGTCGGGACTATATTGAGTCATCCGTCGGGACTATATTTGATTATCCGTCCAGTGCTACATAATTCACTAAGTTGAATATACTAAGGTGTTTTGTTAATGAAATTATCAAGTTTACAACATATTCTTAACAATCTCCTCCAATTTATGTCTACTAGAATTGTAGCCATAAATTAAGAGAAACCATATGATAACAAAACACTTTAAGAATACAAATTTAAATAAAAGTAGATAAAACTGTAAAGTGCTGTAAATAATAAAATGTACAAAGATTTGCTCACAATCATTTTCAAGGTGCTCCTCTAGCCTGAGCAGATTGATCTATCTCCTTGATGATCTGGATCTCTTCCTAAGCTTTCTGTTGTTTTCTTTTATCTGATTTTGGAGCTGTCTGTGGAATTCCAGTTCATCAGATTCTGAGAGATTTAGCATTCTTTGCATTTCCAAAAGAGTCTCAATGCCAGAGATGCTCAACTGGTCTTCTAATATGAAGAATCTTCTAACTCCCTTATCATCCATGAATTCCATCAGCCAGTAGGGCCTTAGATGCACTCTACTTCCAGTGTAAAGAATAGTTAGAGTCTTTAGGAGTGCATCTTTGGCTCTAATACTCCTCAGTTCTTCAATCTTTTTTAGAACCAGTCTTCTAGCTGTCACATTGAATCCAAAGTTCTTCTTAAATGATGAATAAACCTTTATCAACACAGATTGGCTTTCTTGAAGGATCCTGTGAAGTGGCCATTGTATCTCTTTTCCTCCCTTGTACTTGAATACTAACCTTTCAGGTAGATTCCTGTAAGCATCAATCCCTCTAACTTCTTCCAGTTCATCTAGATAGAGGTTTAGATCTAATAATTCCTTGATGTCACAGATGTACATGATGTCTCCCTTGTTGACTTTGGTTGGAGCTTTGGTTAGAGACTTGGATCTGAGAGTTGAGGGCTTCACTTTCTTGACTGCTCTAGTCTTTGTCTTCTTTGGTTTCATGAAGTGAGGTAGATTGAGTTCAGGTATTGGTAGATTATCCCAGTCTATTGGCTCATCCTTTGGAATGATAGGTTCACCATGAAAATTCTTGGATGGATCTATCTTGAATTCTTCATGTGCCACAAAGGGCATGGATGTTTGAGTTGTTGCAGATGTAGACTTTTTGGGAAACTGATCTTCCAATTCCATTTTATCAAAGTCCACTTGTTATGGATTAAAAACTAGGGTATATGATTGCTGTATTTATTACTAAGGAACGTGAGCTTCGAGGCTCGATTTGACTGCTCTTGTGTTTCGTGACTCGATCTGCCTTAACAAGATTCCTACGTACCTTGCTGATTGCTAAGGATCAAGTCAAAAAATGTAGTTCTGATTTGTGGGATGAGGCCCCTTATATAGATGTTAGCAGTCCTTGATTTCCTTGATTTTCTTTTTTTTTTCAAGATTTTTCTTCCCTCTTTTTTTTTTCTTTTCTCCTTTTTTTATACCTGGCTCGACCAAGAATCCTGTTCGACCACGAATCCTGTTCGACCAGGATCCTGGTCGAATTAACCTTCTAATTGCCCTGGTCGACAGGGTTCGAGAAGGATGCTTTCGACCTCAATTCCTGGTCGAATTTCGGCCAGGATTTTCACCCCATATTTTTTTATGCATTTCGATCAGATTTTTAATCCTTTCAGTCAGGATTCCCCATTTTTTGACCGAGTTAACCACTCTTTTAAGCCCTGGTCGAGACTCTTTCAACCTCATTAATTTCGACCAGAAATTCAATGGAGATCTTGGTCGAATTGGGTCAGAACCTGGTCGAATTTGTTAGTGTATACTGAAAATATTTTTTTGAAGTATATACATTTATTTCTGGCCAGTTTAATTGAGAATCATTTGAATATTTACATGTTGTCTAATATTATATATTGTGAACAATCTAGTATCAAATGGGATACAAAATATTAGATTGTTAAATACAGTTATATAATATAATAAGGTTCACAGCACAGGTGGTGTTGGACAATCCACTGGTATGGCTGTAGTATTATTTAGATTACTTTATATTGACTAATAAATAATACTAGTATACTTTGTGTATATTGAACATGATCAAATTTAGAATTGTTCCCTTAATACTGATTAAGAAGGAGAACTAAGATTCTATGTTTTATTAATGCTTAGGTTCTTAATCTGGAAATAGTAATTGACACGTGTATATTATTTACATGCTTTGATTTATTGTTATGGATAAAAAACTAAGATTATTGTTTGCTATATTTATTGCTAAGGTTCGGGAGCTCAAGGCCTTTAATGGCTGCTCTCGTGTTTCGTAGCTTAACTCTGCCTTTACGAGATGCCTACGTATCTCTGTGAATGAGAGAATCAAACCAAAAAATGTAGTTCTGATTGGTGGGGTGAGACTCCTTATATTGGTGTTGGGAGTCCTTGAATTGGACTTGGGTTAGGAGACTTGGTGGGCAAGTCTCAGAATTAGAATGGACTTAGGAGTCCTAAATAGTAGGAGACTGATTCCTTATCCTTCTAGGTCCCTTGGAGGCTAATCTGCAAGGATTTATGTCCTTATTGGGACTCATCTCAGTAGCTGATTTTTCCCTTATTAATTAATTACGAAATTAATTAATATTCAGGGCTTTTGGGCCGTTTTATTCCATCAGGGCAGATCTGGTCCATCAGGCCTGATCAATGTGTTAACCTTTTTGGTCTGAATGTCATACATCTTTTTATTGGGCTTAGCATCCCAAATCATGTATAACTACTGTAATATTTAATTACACAATCAGGATTTATTTATCCCTATCATTTGTCTCCCAAATTCTGGGAAATCGTAAAAGATTTCGCAGAAGTTAAGTTCATTCGTTCCCTTAGAGGGTATCGTTTTGGCGTAAAGTGTGGAGCGACCTACACATTTACAACGATTTGCCTTGTACACGGCTTCCGGGTTGTTTTTTAGAACTTCCCTATCATTTTCTTACCTTTTTCCCTTTCTTTAGGAATTTTCTGGTATTTTTCAGGAATTTTCCCTTAATTTCTGGAATTTTCCCTGAATTCTGAGATTTTTCCTTAATTTTCAGGAATTTTCCCTTAATTCTGGGATTTTTCCTTAATTTTCAGAAATTTTCCCTGATTTTCTGGATTTTTCCCTTAATTCTGGGATTTTTCCTTAATTTCCAGGAATTTTCCCTTAATTTTCTGGAATTTTCCCTTAATTCTGAGATTTTTCCTTAATTTTCAGTCATTTTCCCTTAATTCTGGGATTTTTCCTTAATTTGCAAGAATTTTCCCTTAATTCTGGGATTTTTCCTTGATTTTCTGGATTTTCCCTGATTTTCTGGATTTTTCCCTTAATTCTGGATTTTTCCCTTAATTCTGGGATTTTTCCCTTAATTCTGGATTTTCCCTTAATTCTGGGATTTTTCCTTAATTTCCAGGATTTTTCCTTAGTTTCCAGGATTTTTCCCTTACCTTTTTTTTTTAATTTTCAGCCCTTTTTCGACCAAGATCCTAGTCGAAAATTCGACCTGGATCCTAGTCGAATTTTGGGCCAGCCACTCAATCCCGGTCGAAGGATTTCGACTAGGATCCACGACCTGGATTTCGACTAGGATCCTAGTCGAACCTTCGACCTGGATCTTGGTCGAAAATTTGTCCTTGTTTTGATTCCTGGTCGTAAGATTTCGACTAGGATTCACGACCTGGATTTCGACCAGGATCCTAGTCGAACCTTCGACCTGGATCTAGGTCGAAAATTTGTCCTTGTTTTGATTCCTAGTCGTATGGTTTCGACTAGGATTCACGACCTGGATTTCGACCAGGATCCTAGTCGAACCTTCGACCTGGATCTAGGTCGAAAATTCTGTCATTTTCCACGAAAAATATCATGCTTGATTTGGGAATTCGACCTCAATCCTGGTCTTATTTGCCCGTAATTTTCGGGTGTCTGTTCGAAAGAATTCGAATAGAATTCACGACCTCAAATTCGACCTCAATCCTGGTCTTTATTGGGCTTCTTCTTTATTCAACTTGGAATGGGCCTTGTTTGGGCCTTCTCTTTTTCTAAATCCTAATTGGATTTGGGCTTTGATTTGGGCTTGTATCCTTCCAAACCTTAATTGGACTTGGGCCTCTATTTTTCCAAATCCTAATTGGATTTGTTCCATTTTTCGGGCCACTTCCTACTTATAATTGGACTTTAATATATTTAAATACCTCCTTTAGAATTCTCTAGAATTCTTGGGAATGTTCTTGAATTTTTCTTCCCTGTTCATTTATTTCCTTTAGAATTTCTTGGAGTATTCTGGAACGTTCCACTTCGGGGCTTTCTTCTTTGGGCTTTTAAACTTACTGGGCTTTTTGTCCCTTAAGACTATCGATTTGTGTTTAGCCTCAGCCAGGCTTTTCTGATCGTTTTCTAGTAAACGTTCTATTCTTCATGAAACTTGTTTTCGTGGATGTCCTAGTCTTCACGAAATTTATTCTCATGGACTCTTTAGCCTTCGTGGAACTTGTTCTCATGGACTCTTTAGTCTTCACGGAACTTGTTCTCATGGACGTTCTAGTCTTCATGAAACTTGTTCTCGCCGGGCGCCTAATTTTTCAAAAATTCTCAAGGAATTTCATAGGAGTTCCACCAGAAAACCTTTAGGAGGGTCTGGATTAATTCTACATGGGTTCCCATCGGCTATGAGGCCTTCATGTGGCCTGGTCGGCCAATTCTGCTCTTTTTGGACGTTTGGCCCTTTTTCTAGTGAGCGTTATGTACTTGTTCTCGTGAACGTTCTACTCTTCATGAAACTTATTTTCCTCTGTGAAGGTTCTAGTCGGCCTAATCCTTCCCTGTGGAGGACTAGGCGCCACTGACTCTTGGTAGCCGTGAGCGTCTTACTTTTCGTGAAACTTATTTCCCTCCGTAAGGGTTCTAGTCTTTACGAAACTTGTTTCCGTGGAAGTTCTTGTCTTCATTAGGAGCATCCCTTGGCTCTAGTTCATGGTTTTCTTGGAACCTTCTCTTAGGGGCCATCCCTATTAGTTCCAGACATCTGTAGATGTTCCTTTGAGGACATCCTAGTCGGCCTAACCCTCCATATGGAGGAGTCGGCTTCAAGGACTCTTGGTCGGCCATAGAGACCAAGCCCTTGAGGCCCTAGTCAGCCGTAACCTTAATGTCTAGAGCTTCTTGGCCCTTCGGGATCCTATTTCATGGAAGTTCTTGAACTTCAATATTCTTAATATCAATTCGTGGATTTGACTTCTCTCTTTTTTATTCGAGGGAGTGCCTTGTCGGGTGGGGACCTCATCCAAGGACCCTTTAGACAGTCAAAGATCTTCGTGGATGGCTACTCGACCTCCTCTGGTTGGTCAAAGGGAAACATTTTTGCTTTCTTGGACAACATGTCTTGATGGACCTCGAACATAAACTATCACGTTCGTGTTCTTGATGGGTCATCATAATTCAAAGGAACCTTGTTAAAGTTAGCCTAACCCCTCTTATCTTTCCATTGGTTAAGTTTGTTCCAATTAGGCGAACAGCTTCCTGAGGCGGGGATGTGCGGGGCTCATGCCTTGTATTTGGTACATCTATTCTTTCAGAACTTTCAGTACTTCACAAATTAAAGGAGGAGCCTGGCTGGCTTAAGGCATCCCTTGGAGGTCGGTCTGCCAGAGCCCTTTCTAAGGGATCTCCAGTTGGTCAAAGGCTTTCTCTTGAGGCTGATCAGCCTTCTTTGGTAAGCCGGAGTTTGTAATGTGGACTCTAATTGACCATATACATTTCGTGAAGTTAGATTTCTAATATCTTTTTCTTATTAGGCCAACGCCTACTTCGCAGCTTCTTTCACTAGGAGTGTAAAATGAAGGAGTGAGCACAAGGCCTTGGAGGCATTGATGAAGAAACTTGAGAGAAAGTTTTAGGACTGGGATTCTAGAGCTCTCTTAGCGTTTATCGACGGTCGAAAGACTTATTCAAGATGATGGACACCCATGATGATGCGTTAATATGTCCATTGGCTCTGTTCATAGCTCTTACCCGGATATGGTAAATTTGCGGGGCTTTCCTAGCCTTTGGGTTGTTTCCGAGGTTGCCATTATTGGCCAATCATCTGATTTTGGACTATAGATTGTCCTTCAGTGTTTAGGCCTTGCATGGCTTTGTTTGCCGTGTGTGGCTTTTATCTATTTGCGGTCCTTCATGGACTTGAACATCTTCAGTATGTAACCTAATTGTTCATCATGACTTGATTTCTGATCCTTCAGGATCTCCTGCATTTGTAGTTTGATTTCATATTCATCTTTTATTTTCGGTACTTTGGTCCTTCGGGAATTTTATTCATTGGATGCTTATACACTGATCGACCTTATTCCTCCATTTACTACTAAGTACCGGGAACATGTCTTTCATGTCCTGAACATATTAAACCTTCAGCTTCGAAATGCGCCAGGTATGAGGTACTTTATCACTGCTCAGGGTTTCCGACTTGTAGGATCCTCGTCCTCATGTTTTCTTGACCTTATACGGCCTTTCCCAGTTAGGGATTATCATTTCTTTCTCTTTAACTCCTGAAGCCTCAATCTTTTTTAAGATCAAGCCTCCTTGGTAAAAGAACCTTTCTTTAACCCTTTTATTAAAATAGAGGGAGGCTCTTCATTGATGCTCTGCATTACCAAATTGTTTCCCATTATCCGTGACAAGGATGCGTGGGATTCCATATCGGCACATGATATTTTTCGACAAGAATTGTGCAACCTGTTCAGTTGTGATTTTGGCCAAAGGCTTGGCTTCAATCCACTTAGTAAAATGATCAATGGCTACAATCAGGAACTTCCTTTGTGCCATGGCCATGGGGAAAGGCCCAAGTATATCCATTCCCCACATAGTAAAGGGGATGGGTGAGTTGATGGAGGTCAGCATCTCGGGGGGTTGTATAACGACAGGTGCATGCTTCTGACAGCGGTCACACTTCATCACATACTCTTTGGCATCAACCATTATTTCTGGCCAATAGAAGCCTAAACGGGTTATCTTGTGAGCTAGTGCTCTGCCCCCCAAGTGTTGCCCGCATATACCTTCATGCACTTCTTCAAGAGCCAAGCGTGCCTTATCGGGCCTGAGACATCTTAAGTAAGGAACTACATAAGATCTTTTATACAAAATCCCATCTATCAAGGAGTATCTTAGTGCTCGAACAACCAACTTTCGTGCTTCAGTAGCATTATTTGGAAACCAATCGGTTTGAATATGGGTCTTAATGGGATCTATCCATGACGTCCCCAGACCTATAGGAGCTACAAGCTTAACATCAATGCTCCGTGTCTTCAGAACGTGGAAGTATACACTTCCTAAACTTTCCTCTATCTCAGATGAAGCAAACTTTGATAATGCATCTGCCTTATCATTTTCCTCCCTTGGAATGTGCTCAACATGGCATTCATCGAATTGAGTCATCACAGCCCTTACTAGGTGGACATACTTAGTCATCGTATCATCCCTTGCCTCAAACTCTCCCTTCACTTGGGATATGAACAACTTCGAGTCTCCACAGACCTTCAAGTTCTTGACTCTCATTATCCCTGCTAGGCCGAGGCCAGCTATCATAGCTTCATATTTTGCCTCGTTGTTTGTGGCCAGGAAATCTAACTTCATTGCACACTCAATTAAGAACCCATCAGGGCTTTGTAAAACCAAACCTGCTCCACTTGAATTTGTTTTTGATGCTCCATCAAAATAGAGGACCCAATATTCCTTCTCCTTATCATCATTTTCTTTGTCCCCCTTATCAACCTCCTTGTCTTGAGGTATATTATCTTCCTGCCCCCCGACTTCTTGGTTGGGTATGGTACATTCCACCACGAAGTCAGCCAATGCCTGGGCTTTTATTGCCATTCGTGGCTTATACTTGATGTCGAATTCTCCCAGCTCTATTGCCCACTTGATCAACCTCCCACTAGCCTTGGGACTGTGAATGATACTTCTCAGGGGTTGGTTTGTTAGCACCTCAATCTTATGAACCTGGAAGTAAGGACACAACTATCTTGAAGCCATTACCAAGGCTAAAGCAAACTTCTCAATAGTTGAATAATTCAACTCTGCTCCATGCAGAATTTTGCTGACATAGTATACGGGTTTCTGGATTTTCAGTTTCTCCTTAACCAATACAGCGCTCAAGGCACTTTCTGAAACGGCCAAGTACAAGTACAAGACTTCATTCAAAGCTAGCTTGGCCAACAACGGGGCCTGGGCTATATATTTCTTTAATTCCAAATACAAGTACAAGACTTCATTCAAAGCTGGCTTGGCCAACAACGGGGCCTGGGCCATATATTTCTTTAATTCCTCGAATGCCTTCTGGCTTTCCTCACTCCATACAAAATCCTTAACCTTCTTTAAGGACTTGAAGAACGACAAACACTTGTCTCCAGAATTGGAGATGAATCGTCCCAATGCAGCAACCCTTCCAGTGAGCTTTTGAATATCTTTGATAGTTTTTGGTGGCTCTATGTCCACGATTGCCTTTATTTTATCGGGATTGGCCTCGATTCCTCTCTTGGAGACCATCAATCCCATAAACTTTCCAGATCCTACTCTGAAAGAATACTTCGTAGGATTTAACATCATCTTATAATATCTCAGGACCTCAAAAGCTTCCCTCAAATGGGTTATATAGTCAGTCTTCACTAGACTCTTGACTAACATGTCATCAACATACACTTCCATGGTATTGCCTATAAGATCCTTAAAAATTTTATTTACCAACCTTTGATAGGTGGCTCCTGTATTCTTGAGACCAAATGCCATAACAAGATAACAATAAACACCAAAGTCAGTGATGAATGATACCTTTGGGATGTCGCCCTTGTGCATCTTGATCTGATTATATTCACTAAATCCATCCATGAAGCTCAGAATCTCATGCCCAGCAGTGGCATCTATCAAAGTATCTATCCTTGGCAACGGGAAACAGTCCTTAGGGCATGCGTCGTTCAGATCAGTGAAGTCCACACACATCCTCCATTTTCCATTGGACTTCTTCACCATTACAGGGTTTGCTAACCATTCGGGAAATTGTATCTCCTCGATGAAACCAGCCTCTAAGAGCTTCTCTACTTCCTATTTTATAGCCTCTTGCCTCTCTAGAGCAAAACTTTTTTTCTTTTGCTTCACTGTCTTCTGATTTGGATCCACATTCAGCTTGTGAATAATCAGTTCTGGGTCTATGCCTGGCATATCAGCTATTGTCCAAGCAAACACATCACTATTTTCTTGCAAAAATTTCATCAACTTCCCTCTAAGGGGCTCCTCTAGTGTGGCTCCAACGAAAGTCACCTTCTCAGGATCCTCGGGAACTAAAGGAATCGAAACCAAGTATTCTGATGGCTTCCCTCTTTTCTCATCATTCTCTCGAATATCCAGATCTTCAATAGGCCAAACCTGCCCCCAACTCCATCTTCCCTCAGTGAGGCCACATAGCAACTTCTAGCCATTTTTTGATCTCCTCTCTCTTTTCCAATCCCATCCCGGGCGGGAAACTTCATAACTGAATGGTAGGAAGAAGGGACTGCCTTGAAGGCATGTATCCCTGTTCTTCCCATGATAGCATTGTAAGTCGAACTAGCCTTCACTACCATAAAGTCCAACATTTGTGTTGCTTGCCTTGGTTCCTGACCTATGGTTGTTGACAACTTAATTATCCCTTCCACGAGGCACTCTACTTCAGCAAATCCATATATCGGCATATCGGTCGGGGTTAATTGTGAATCATTATAACCCATCCTTAAATAGGAGTCATGGAGCAAGATATCCACTGAAGCACCATTATCTACGAAGACCCTCTTCACCAGGCTATTTCCTATTATTGGTGTTATGACCAGCGGGTCGTCAAGAGGAAATTTCACACCCACTAGGTCAGAATCATCAAAAGCCAATGTTACTTATGTCCTGGCCCTCTTCGGGGCTTCTCCAACAATATGCATAACCTCTCTAGTATATGCTTTTCTGGAATTTCTGGATAATCCAGCAGCATTTAGTGCTTCAAAGATTGTGTTTATCACAGGCCCTTGAGGTCGCGGCCCTCCAAAAATTGTGTTTATAACCGATCCTCTAGGCTGGGGATTCCGCCCTTGATCGTCTTGGTCCCTCCTACGATCTTCAAAGTTCTTTCTTCCATTGTTATTCCTATCCCCTCATTCTCCGGTGTATTTGTTCAATCTTCCTTTCCGAATGAGGAACTCAATTTCATCCTCCAGCTGCCTACACTCATCGGTGTCATGGCCAATATCTTTGTGAAATCTGTAATACTTGCTCTTATCTAGCTTGGCAGGATCAGCCTTCAAGGGCTTAGGCCAACGAATATCTCGATCTTTCTTAATTTCCATCAAGATCTGGCTTCTAGGAGCATTCAGCTTAGCGTACTCGGTGAACTTTTGCCCAGGTCCTCCCTTCTTGGGGGTTGAATCAGGGTTTTGCTCAGTTCTAGGATACTTGTCTTTAGCAATATATTCCAGATCAGTTTTCCGCTTCTCGCCTCCAGTGGGCTCATTACTCACTACGGTCTTCCTCATGCACTCTTCCACCTTGATATACTTCTCTGCCCTATCCTGGAGCTGCAACATGCTTTCAGGGAGACGTTTGGCCAAGGACATCTTAAAAAACTCATCCCTAGTTCCTTGTTGCAGTGCTATCATCGCGACCTTATCATCAAGGTCCGGGACTTGTAAAGCTTCCTTCGTAAAACGATTCAAGTAGTCTCTTAAGGATTCCTTTGTTTCCTGCACAATGCTCATAAGATATGCTGAACTTTTCTCATGTACTCTCCTGCTGATGAATTGCTTAATAAAAGCCTGACTTAATTCTCTGAACGACCCAATAGAGTTCGGGGGTAGACGACTCTACCACCTTTGAGCCATACCCGACAGGGTTTGAGGAAAGGCCCGACACTTAATAGCATCATTCACGGGCTGTAACAGCAGTGCATTAGAGAATGTTCTAACATGATTAGCGGGATCTCCCGTGCCGTCATAAGCTTTTATGGTTGGCATCTTGAACTTCCTTGAGATATGGGCATTCATTATATCTTCAATGAAGGGTGGAGTAGGATCATCAGGATCTCCAAGGGGAAGAAGATTGCTTGGATCAGCCCTTGGGACAATAACCCTTCTCTGCACTGGACCATCCAGGTCTATGATAGGAGGAGGATTTCTCCCCCTAGGAGGTACTGGGGGTCTGGTGGTTTGGTGCGCCTCCAAGTCGCGCCTCAGCCTTTGAATCTCAACCTCGTGAGCCCTGATTCTTTCCTGCACTTCTTGGGGATTCGTCCCTTGGGTGCTTTGAGGACATTGGCTACCATCAGCCATCGGCTCTTTGCCAGGACGTCTCCTTCTTGGGGCTACTTCATCATCCGAAGATTCAGAGTGCCTCTCAGTGTAAGGACCGGAAAATTCCTGGTCCTCAGGGATAGGAGCCAAACCTCGTATGTAGGGGGCAATCGTTCTCGTGCATCACTCCGTCCAGCATGTCCACTTCCTCCAACCTTGAGTAGCTGAGGGAATCGTCCCTTGTGGCTGAGGTTCAGTTGCCCCTATCTGGGCTTCTCCTTGCGTGGTTGCATAATTTGAATGAGGAGGTACCTCCACAGTTGAAGAAATCACTTGGGTTGTCCCCGTAGGTATTCCTCCTCGAAGGGCTCTAACTGTTCTCCGTGTATTCGCCATGGTTATTGTTGTGGTTTCCCCCAGACGGCGCCAAATGTTATGGATACAAAACTAAGATTATTGTTTTCTATATTTATTGCTAAGGTTCGGGAGCTCAAGGCCTTTAATGGCTGCTCTCGTGTTTCGTAGCTTAACTTTGCCTTTACGAGATGCCTACGTATCTCTGTGAATGAGAGAATCAAGCCAAAAAATGTAGTTCCGATTGGTGGGGTGAGACCCCTTATATAGGTGTTGGGAGTCCTTGAATTGGACTTGGGTTAGGAGACTTGGTGGGCAAGTCTCAGAATTAGAATGGACTTAGGAGTCCTAAATAGTAGGAAACTGATTCCTTATCCTTCTAGGTCCCTTGGAGGCTAATCTGCAAGGATTTATGTCCTTATTGGGACTCTTCTCAGTAGCTGATTTTTCCCTTATTAATTAATTACGAAATTAATTAATATTCAGGGCTTTTGGGCCGTTTTATTCCATCAGGGGTGATCTGGTCCATCAGGCCTGATCAATGTGTTAACCTTTTTGGTCTGAATGTCATACATCTTTTTATTGGGCTTAGCAACCCAAATCATGTATAACTACTGTAATATTTAATTACACAAACAGGATTTATTTATCCCTATCATTTATATATGAAGTAATTCTTTTGAATTACATCATTATATTTTGGGTGATGGAATTATATACATGGTGGATATTATTTATTGAAGGAATCCATATCCTGATAATATTCGGGTTAATGATGTTCCCTTGAAAGCTCAAAAAGATTTAATTATGTGAAACCCTGCAGGTGGAATTTATTCTGGCATAATTAAATAAAGGTTGAGTGGATGATCAAGGATAAAAGATATTAATTAAATAAATTATCAGTAATTTATTTAATTAATGGACATGCGATATTTTAAACATGGGGAATTTAATAAGCAAATAATATTGGAACCGAATTAATTATTTAAATTATGGTATTAGGAAAGGTAGTGCAAATATTAATTTTTTAGTGGATTGAATTAATATTTAATTACATTGGGCTAGGCTCAAGATGTAATTATAAGGCCCAACCTAATTATCCATGGTCCCTATTGTAGCCTATATATATTCTTATTCTCTTCTTGCTTGGTAGTGGGTGAAAAACATATTGTAGCCACCAAGAAGCAAGAAGAGAGGATAACTTGAGAAGACGGAGGCCACACTTCGCTCAAGGGAATTTGGGAATATAATAGAAGAGCGTGGAATCAACCGTTAACAAGGTGATTTTCTTTTCGTAATCTTTATCGTAAAATGTAGTAGCACCCTAAGTCCATGGTTCCCAACAATTGGTATCAAGAGCCTGGTAATGTATTCTACGTTTTATGATAGGATGTCCATATCGTAATTATATATGCGTGTATATAGTGTTTTGCTTGTATTGGTTTTGATGCAGGTTGTTAATCCACTATTATGGCCATGTATATTTTAATTATGTGTTTGGATCCCACGTGGTTTAATCGTGGTTAATTTTTGTTTTGGTTTCCACGTGGTTTAATCGTGGTTGTAATTTACACGAGGGTTGATCGTGTTAGAATATATTTTACAAAATTAGTTTTGTATTAGATCTATTTTTTTGTAATTGTTCCGGGTATTTTGTAACAATTATGTGCGATCGAAAATCAATTCCGGTGTTTTTTTTGTTCCGCTGTGCAACCCAAGGGGCTGCTGTTGGTGTTTGGTTCGAACAATAATCAAAACAAAACCAAAAACACAACAGACAAGGCGATTGGCGGCTAGCGCGTGGAATTCAGCAGAAACAGGGGGTAACGCAGGCCGAACCTGCGCAACATGTCCGGTTTGGCTGTAACGCAGGCCGAACCTGCGCAACACGCACGGATTGGCTGTAACGCAGGTCTGGCATGCGCAACAGGTGCTGGCGGCAGAATGTTTTTTTTCTCAACAACTGGAATTTTTTTTCAGAGGGCCATAATAGTGGAAAATTTATTTTAATTTTTTCCATTAATTTTTTAATTATTGCTTTAATTTATTGATCATGTGTGTCGTTAATTATGTGTGTAATTCCTTTAAAATTGCATGTTTAACATAATTAGGATGACATGGACATAAATTTTATTTATTGCTTTAATTAAATGTTATATGTTGTTAAAATTATGTGTGTATTTTGAATTCATGATTAGACATAATTGTAACGACATAGGGCCCCATTTAATTTTAAAATTCCTCAATTTTAATAAAAATTCTAAGTGGGAGAGGAAATTAATATGAAATTAAATCCCATGGTCTCCATTATTGTTTGTATGTAATTTAACATAAAGACGAATATAAATTATATATACGTCACCCATCATGACATGTAATTTATGGTGTCTAGAATGTTATAGAAATTACTAGAACAAACTTCTTAAATTAATAAGTTTTAAAAAGGAATAAATACGAATTTTCTTTATTTCTGATATGGGGCGATTTTGTCAAAAACGGGTTCAACGAACTTGTAAGGCTGTGGGTATTAAGTGAGATCGATGTGACTCCTCCACTACCTGGAAATCAAACCATTGATGAATGTTGAATTGAAGTATTCTATTCAAAGCAAAATTACGAATATTGGAAGGTATACACGCCAACCATCGTGGCGTACCAAGTTCCATAGATTTCGAATAATTTAAGATTTGATGATGGTATACACTTAGCTATGAAAAATAATATAGACCACCCCAACGTGGCATATTGTTTAGTAATAGGACCGAAGTAACATTTAAACAAAATTAGGTGGTATACATGTCATACATCGTGGCGTACCAGAAACTTATGGTGTTTAGATGTTAGTGCATTTAATTTTAATAATTGTTAGAGGAATCAATAGCTCTTAATAATTGATGCACCCTTATTTATGTGAAATGTGATGTTTTTTTATGCATGATTCTCAGGATAAAATGGGCTTTAATCCACTATTCACCATACTTAAGGATAACAAACTTACCGGACCTAACTATATTGAATGGAAAGAAAATTTGGACATTATGTTGACTGCTGAGGAGTACAAGTTTTGCACTTATGAACCCAAGCCTGATCAGCCTGTTGCTGATGCTCCTGAAGATGAGAAAGAGTATTATAAGCGGTGGATTAAGGCTGATGAGATGTCGCGATGTTACATTCTGGCAGCAATGTCGGGTGTTTTGCAGCATCAACATCAGTCTATGGCTACTGCTTCGGATATGCTCTTTAATCTGAAGGAACTTTTTAGAGATCAGAATAGGGCTGCTAGGAAAGTAGCCATGAAGGCTTTAATGAACACTCAGATAGCTGAAGGAACACCTGTAAGGGATCATGTTCTCAAGATGATATCACATCTGAATGAGATAGAGATTCTTGGTGCTGAACTTGACGGGGAAACCCAGATTGACATTATCCTTATGAGCTTGTCCAAGAGTTTTGAGCAGTTCCGCTTGAATTACAACATGAATAAGAGGCAGTATAGTCTCACGGAACTGCTGACAGAACTTCAGGCAGCTGAAGGATTATTTTGGTAGAGTGTTCAAGTGAATGTGGCTGAGAAAGGTTCTTCCTCTAAGCCGAAAGGTATTAAGAAGAAGAAAAAGGCTCAGACACAGAAAGCTGTGAAGGCAGTGGGAGTTCAGGGTGGTGTGAAAAAGCCTAAGAGAAAGTGCTTCAGATGCAAACAGTCAGGTCACTGGAAACAGGATTGTCCTCTTCCTACGAAGACAAAAAATACTGGTATGTCTCTTTCTCTAGTTACAGAAACATTTATAGTGGCTATATCTACGAGCACTTGGTGTGTAGATACAGGAGCCACTGATCATGTTTGTAATTCTATACAGGGGTTCCAGCTATCCAGAATGCTTAGAGATGGTGAGATATACGTGTTCATGGGAGATGCTACGAAAGTGGTAGTAGTTGTAGTAGGAGTTATTCATTTATCTTTTGGTTCTGATAGGATTTTGGTTTTGAACAATTATCTTTACGTACCTTCTTTTAGAAGGAATTTAATTTCGGTTTCTAAACTTACTTTGGATGGTTATAATGTTTGTTTGGATCGTAATGTTTCTATTATGATGAATAAACGAATTATATGTTCTGGTACATTACAAGACAATTTGTATATAATTAATCCTAGTCAACCTGCACTGTAACTGCAATTTAGGGAATTGAACAACACATCTACTAACTCCACTAAAAGAAAGGAACCTTCTAGTATGAACCAAACATATCTTTGGAACTTGAGATTAGGTCATATTAACTTGAGGAGGATTCAAAGACTGGTAGTAGACGGGCCTTTAAGCTCATTGGCAGTGGAGCCATTTCCAGTTTGTGAATCCTGCTTGGAAGGTAAAATGACTAATAGGCCTTTCAAGGCAAAGGGGAGTAGAGCCAAACAACTGTTAGAATTGGTTCACTCTAATTTATGTGGACCCATGAATATCCAAGCAAGAGGTGGTTATGAATATTTCATCACTTTCATTGATGATTATTCTAGATATAGGTACGTTTATTTGTTACGCCGTAAGTCTGAGTGCTTTGATAAGTTCAAAGAGTACAAAGCTAAAATGGAGAAGCGACTTAATAAAAGTATCAAGTCACTACGATCAGATCGTGGTGGCGAATATTTGCTTGGAGAATTTAGGGAATATTTATCAAAAAATGGGATAGAATCCTAGTTAACTGCACCAGGCACACCCCAGCAGAACGGTGTAGCAGAGAGAAGGAACCAGACTCTTTTAGAGAGTGTTAGATCGATGATGAGTTATTCGGATTTACCCAAGTCGTTTTGGGGACATGCCTTAGAGACAACAGCTTATCTTCTGAACTTAGTACCTTCTAAGTTGGTTCCTAAAACCCCCTTAGAATTGTGGACCGGGGATAAACCGAGTCCAAGACATATTCGAATATGGGGTTGTCCAGCACATGTGCTGAACAAGAACGTGACTAAGTTAGAATCTCGTACAGAAGTAAAGTTGTTTGTAGGCTACCCCATGGGAATGAAAGGATATTTATTTTATAGTCCGAAGAATCGGGATGTCATTGTTAGCACCAATGCAAGATTCTTAGAGGAGGACTATATAATGAATCACAAACCCATGAGTAGTGTCGTTTTAAAGGAACTAGTGGGAGAGATAGATAATACCCATGAAGCTGTAGTACAAGTAGAACAACCACAACAAAATGTACAACCTGTCACTAATACCGCACCAGTGCCTCGTCGTAGTGGAAGGGTTGTTCAACATCCTGATAGAGTCATGTTTTTGGGAGAGTCTTCAGACTTGGTCTCTGGTGAACATGATGATGATCCCCGTACATATGAAGAGGTAGTACAAGACAAAGATGCAGATCTTTGGCAAAAGGTGATGGAATCTGAGATAGAATCAATGTATTCTAATCAGGTCTGGGAGCTCATGGAACCACCCAAAGGTATAAAACCTATTGGATGTAAGTGGATCTACAAGAAAAAGAGGGGATTAGATAAAAAGGTGAAAGCCTGGAAAGCAAGACTTGTTGCGAAAGGGTATACTTAGAAAGAAGGTATCGATTATGAGGAAACCTTTTCATCGGCAGTCATGCTTAAGTCAATCCGTATTCTTTTATCTATAGCAGCTCATCTCGATTATGAGATTTGGCAAATGGATGTCAAGACAGCTTTTCTTAATGGAAGTCTTGAAGAAACCATCTATATGCAGCAACCAAAAGGATTCATTAATGAAGGCCAAGAGCATCTGTTATGTAAGCTTAAGAGGTCTATTTATGGACTTAAACAAGTTTTTAGAGACTGGAATATTCATTTTGATCAGGCAGTCCAGTCATATGGATTTGATCAAAGTCCAAGCGAATTGTGCGTGTATAAGAGAAGTGAAGGTAATGCAGTGGTTTTTCTAGTACTATATGTAGATGACATTTTACTCATTGGAAACAATGTTGAGATGTTGTCATCAGTAAAGGCATGGTTGTTCAAACAATTTGACATGAAGGACTTAGGTGAAGCGGCATACATCCTTGGGATCAAAGTTATAAGGGATCGCAAGAAAAAGATGTTGGCTTTATCTCAAGAGCCCTACATTGATGAAGTATTAGCTCGTTTTAACATGCAGAACTCCAAGAAAGGTTTTCTACCTTTTAAGCATGGAGTTGCTCTATCTAAGAAGCAGTGTCCTTCGACACCTAAGGATATAGAGAGCATGAAAGCAGTTCCTTATGCTTCAGCATGTGGAAGCTTAATGTATGCTATGTTATGTACGAGGCCTGACATCTGCTTTGCTGTAGGCATGGTTAGTAGATATCAGTCGAACCCAGGTCAGGAACATTGGAGTGCAGTAAAAACTATACTCAAGTACCTGAGAAGGACTAAGGAGTATATGTTAATTTACAAGGCCTCATATCTATTTCCTTTGGGATATACTGATTCAGATTTCCAATCAGATAGGGATAAGAGGAAATCAACCTCAGGATATGTTTTTACTTTGGGAGGTGGAGCCGTTATATGGATGAGTGTAAAGCAGAAATGCATTGCAGACTCCACCATGGAGGCCGAGTACGTGGCGGCCTCTGAGGCTGCCAAGGAGGTTGTATGGTTCAGGAACTTCCTTTTGGACTTAGATGTGGTACCTAATTTTCCTAGGAGCTTGACAGTGTATTGTGATAACACTGGTGCTGTGGCAAATTCAAAGGAACCGCGAGACCACAAAGCAGCTAAACATATTGAACGTAAGTATCATCTCATACAAGGAATCGTAAAGCGAGGAGATATAGTTGTGGCTCACATATCATCAGAAGAAAACCGGGCAGATCCTTTCACAAAGAGCTTGCCAGCCAAGGTTTTTGACAACCATGTGGAAGCGATAGGAGTCAGATGGATGGACACATAGATTTTTGTGTAATAGTGGATTAAATAAACACTGATGTACACATAGAATATTTTGAGTATAAGTGGGAGATTGTTAGTGTATACTGAAAATATTTATTTGACGTATATACATTTATTTCTGGCCAGTTTAATTGAGAATCATTTGAATGTTTACATGTTGTCTTATATTATATATTGTGAACAATCTAGTATCAAATGGGATACGGAATATTAGATTGTTAAATACGGTTATATAATATAATAAGGTTCACAGCACAGGTGGTGTTGGACAATCCACTGGTATGGTTGTAGTATTATTTAGATTAGTTTATATTGACTAATAAATAATACTAGTATACTTTATGTATATTGAACAGGATCAAATTTAGAATTGTTCCCTTAATACTGATTAAGAAGGAGAACTAAGATTCTATGTTATTATTAATGCTTATGTTCTTAATCCAGAAATAGTAATTGACACGTGTATATTATTTACATGCTTTGATTTATATATGAAGTAATTCTTTTGAATTATATCATTATATTTTGGGTGATGGAATTATATACATGATGGATATTATTTATTGAAGGAATCCATGTCCTGATAATATTCGGGTTAATGATGTCCCCTTGAAAGCTCAAAAAGATTTAATTATGTGAAACCCTGTAGGTGGAATTTATTCTGGCATAATTAAATAAAGGTTGAGTTGATGATCAAGGATAAAAGATATTAATTAAATAAATTATCAGTAATTTATTTAATTAATGGACATGCGATATTTTAAACATGGGGAATTTAATAAGCAAATAATATTGGAACCGAATTAATTATTTAAATTGTGGTATTAGGAAAGGTAGTGCAAATATTAATTCTTTAGTGGATTGAATTAATATTTAATTACATTGGGCTAGGCTCAAGATGTAATTATAAGGCCCAACCTAATTATCCATGGTCCCTATTGTAGCCTATATATATTCTTATTCTCTTCTTGCTTGGTAGTGGGTGAAAAACATATTGTAGCCACCAAGAAGCTAGAAGAGAGGATAACTTGAGAAGATGAAGGCCACACTTCGCTCAAGGGAATTTGGGAATACAATAGAAGAGCGTGGAATCAACCGTTAACAAGGTGATTTTCTTTTCGTAATCTTTATCGTAAAATGTAGTAGCACCCTAAGTCCGTGGTTCCCAACATAATTATCCCCATATTTTAGCCCTAATCGAAGCATGTTCGACCTCATCCTTTCGCCCAGGAATTCAATAAGAATTCTGATCGAATGGGATTAGGATTATTATTATTATTTATCATATATTATTTAAAATAAACAATGTCTTAGGCCCCTGATTTTCAGGTTTTGTGCATGCCAAGTTCTCAGGACATCAACCATCCATAGTTTCAAGCTTGTAGTTTCCTCTACCTTGAACACTCTTGACCTTGTATGGCCCTTCCCAATTCGGGGCAAGCTTCCCTTTTTGCCCTACACCAGAAGCCTCCACCTTCCTCAAGACTAAGTCACCCTGTTTGAAGAACCTTTCTTTAACCCTTAGGTTGTAGTAGAACGAAGCCTTTTTCTGATATTCCACTATCTTCGCATGTGCCTCATCTCGTACTTCATCAATTAGATCCAGAGCTAACCTCTGCCCTTCCTCATTTTCCTCAGCATTGAAAGCTTGAATCCTGGGGGAGGAATGTGATATCTCCACAGGAACAACTGCTTCTGCCCCATATGCTAACATGAAGGAAGGTGCTCCAGTCGTGACTCTACAGGTAGTCCTATAGGCCCATAGTATTGGGAGTATTTCATCCACCCAGTTATTCCTCGACTTCTCGATCCTCTTCTTTAGTCCATCCGGGATTATTCGATTCGCTACTTTCGCTTGCCCATTGGCTTGCAGGTGAGCCACAAAGGTGAATCGTAATTCAATTTCATTCTCCTCACAATACTTCTTGAATTCCTCATTGTTGAACTGTATTCCATTGTCAGTGACCAGGATGTGAGGAATTCCGTACCGGCACATGATATTTTCCTACAGGAATTGTGCAACCTGCTTAGTTGTGATTTTGGCCAAAGGCTTGGCTTCAATTCACTTAGTAAAATAATCAATGGCTACAATCAGGAACTTCCTTTGTGCCGTGGCCATAGGGAAAGGCTCAAATATATCCATTCCCCATAGAGCAAAGGGTATGGGTGAGTTGATGGAGGTTAGCATCTCGGGGGGCTGTCTAATGACAAGTGCATGCTTCTGACAGCGGTCACACTTCTTCACATATTCTTTGGCATCAACCATCATTTCTGGCCAATAGAAACCTAAACGAGTTATCTTATGAGCTAGTGCTCTGCCCCCCAAGTATTGCCCACAGATACCTTCATGTACTTCTTCAAGAGCCAAGCGTGCCTCATCGGGCCTGAGACACCTTAAGTAAGGAACCACATAAGATCTTTTATACAAAATCCCATCTATCAAAGAGTATCTTAGTGCTCGAACAGCCAACTTCCGTGCTTTAGCATCATTTGGCAACCAACCAGTTTGAATATGGGTTTTAATGGGATCTATCCACGACGTCCCCAGACCTATAGGAGCTACAAACTTAACATCAATGCTCTGTGCCTTCAGAATGCGGAAGTATACACTTCCTGAACTTTCCTCTATCTGGGATGAAGCAAACTTTGATAAGGCATCTGCCTTAGCATTTTCCTCCCTTGGAATGTGCTCAACATGGCATTCATCGAATTGGGTCATTACAGCCCTTACTAGGCGGACATATTTAGTCATCGTAACATCTCTTGCCTCAAACTCTCCCTTTACCTGGGATATAACCAACTTCAAGTCTCCACAGACCTTTAAGTTCTTGACTCTCAATGTCCCTGCTAGGCCGAGGCCAGCTATCAGAGCTTCATATTCTTCCTCATTCTTTGTGGTCGGGAAGTCTAACTTCATGGAATACTCAATCAAGAACCTATCATGGCTTTGTAAAAGCAAACCTGCTCCACTTGAATTTATTTTTGATGCTCCATCAAAATAGAGAACCCAATATTCTTTCTCATTATCAACTTCCTTGTTTTGAGGTATGGTATCCTCAACTCCCTTGTCTTGAGGTATGGTATCCTCCTACCCCCCGACTTCTTGGTGGGTATGGTACATTCCACCACGAAGTTAGCCAATGCTTGGGCTTTTATTACCGTTCGTGACTTATACTTGATTTCGAATTCTCCTAGCTCTATTGCCCACTTGATCAACCTCCCACTAGCCTTGGGACTATGAATGATATTTCTCAGGGGTTGATTTGTTAGCACCTCAATCGTGTGAGCCTGAAAGTAAGGACGTAACTTTCTCGAAGCCATTGCCAAGGCTACAACAAACTTCTCAATAGTTGATTAATTCAACTCAGCTCCATGCAGAATTTTACTGACATAGTATACGGGTTTCTGGATTTTTAGTTCCTCCTTAACTAATACAGCGCTCAAGGCACTCTCTGAAACAGCCAAGTATAAGTATAAAACTTCATTCAAAGCTGGCTTGGCCAGCAACGGGGCCTGAGCCATATATTTCTTTAATTCCTCGAATGCATTCTGGCTTTCTTCACTCCATACAAAATCCTTAACCTTCTTTAAAGACTTGAAGAACGATAAACACTTGTCTCCAGACTTTGAGATGAATCATCCCAATGTAGCAACCCTTCCAGTGAGCTTTTAAACATCTTTGATAGTTTTTGGGGCTTCATGTTCAGGATTGCCTTTATTTTATCGGGATTGACCTCGATTCCTCTCTTGAAGACCATCAATCCAAAAAACTTTCCATATCCTACTCCGAAAGCATACTTTGTAGGATTTAACATCATCTTGTGGTACCTTAGGACCTCGAAAGCTTCCCTCAAATGGGTTATATGGTCAGTCTTCACTAGACTCTTGACTAATATGTCATCAACATAAACTTCCATGGTCTTCCCAATAAGATCCTTAAAAATTTTATTTACCAGCCTTTGATAGGTGGCTCCTACATTCTTGAGACCAAATGCCATAACAAGATAACAATAAACACCAAAGTCAGTGATGAATGATACCTTTGGGATGTTGTCCTTATGCATCTTGATCTGATTGTATCCACTAAATCCATCCATGAAGTTCAGCATCTCATGTCCAGCAGTGGCATCTATCAAAGTATCTATTCTTGGCAGCGAGAAATAGTCCTTAGGGCATGCATCATTCAGATCAGTGAAGTCCACACACATCCTCCATTTTTCATTGGCCTTCTTCACCATTATAGGGTTTGCTAACCATTCCAGAAAATTGTATCTCCTCAATGAAACCAGCTTCTAAGAGCTTCTCCACTTCTTGCTTTATAGCTTCTTGCCTCTCTGGGGCAAAACTTCTTTTCTTTTGCTTCACCGTCTTTCGACTCGGATCCATATTCAGCTTGTGAGTAATTAGTTCCGGGTCTATGCCTGGCATATCAGCTGCCGACCATGCAAATACGTCACTATTTTCTTGCAAAAATTTCACCAACCTCCCTCTAAGGGGCTCCTCTAGTGTGGCTCTAACAAAAGTCACCTTCTCAGGATCCTCGGGAGTTAAAGGAATCGAAACCAAGTCTTCTGCTGGTTTCCCTCTTTTCTCTTCATTCTCTTGAATATCCAGATCTTCAATAGGCAGAACTTGCCCCCCAACTCCATCTACCCTCAGTGAGGCCACATAGCAACTTCTAGCCATTTTTTGATCTCCCCTCTCTTCTCCAATCCCATTCCGGGTGGGAAACTTCATAATTGAATGGTAGGAAGAAGGGACTTCCTTAAATGCGTGTATCCCAGTTCTTCCCATGATAGCGTTGTAAGTTGAACTAGCCTTTACCACCACAAAGTCCAACATCTGCGTTACTTGCCTTGGTCCCTGACCAATGGTGGTTGACAACTTGATTATCCCTTCCAAGGGGCACTCCACTCCCGCAAATCCATATATCGGCATGTCGGTTGGGGTCACTTGGGAGTCAGTATAACCCATCCTTAAAAAGGTGTCATGGAGCAAGATATCCACTGAAGCACCATTATCCACAAAGACCCTCTTAACCGGGCTGTTTCCTATTATAGGTGTTATAACCAGCGGGTTGTCATGAGGAAACTTCACACCCTCTAGGTCAGAATCATCAAAAGCCATTGTTACTCCTATCCTGGCCCTCTTCGGGGCTTCTCCAACGATATGCATAACCTCCCTGGCATATGCTTTCCTGGAGTTCTTGGATAATCCAGCAGCGGTTGGTTCCCAAAAAATCGTGTTTATCACAGGTCCTCGAGGTCGTGGTCCTCCAAAGATTGTATTTATCATCGGTCCCCTAGGTTGGGGATTCCGCCCCTGATCGTCTTGGTCCCTCCTACGATCTTCGAAGTTCTTTCTTCCATTGTTATTCCTATCTCTTCCTTCCCCAGTGTACTTGTTCAATCTTCCTTTCCGAATGAGGAACTCTATTTCATCTTTCAGTTGCCTACACTCATCGATTTCATCACCAACATCTTTGTGAAATCTATAATATTTGCTCTTGTCTAGTTTGGATGGATCTGCCTTCAAGGGCTTAGGCCAACGAATATCTCGGTCTTTCTCGATTTCTATCAAGATCTGGCTTCTAGGAGCGTTCAACTTAGCGTATTCAGTGAATTTTTGTCCAGGTCCTCCTTTTTTAGGGGTTGAATCAGGGTTTTGCTCAGTTCTAGGATACTTATCCTTAGCGATATACTCCATATCAGTTTTACGCTTCTTGCCTCCAGTGGGCTCGTTGCTCACTACGGTCTTTCTCATGCTCTCTTCCACCTTGATGTACTTCCCGACCCTATCTTAGAGCTGCAACATGCTCTCAGGGGGGCGCTTGGCCAAGGACATCTTGAAGAACTCATCCCTACTTCCCTGTTGCAGTACTATCATGGCTACCTTATCATCAAGGTCCGGGACTTTTAAAGCTTCCTTCGTGAAACGATTCAGGTAGTCTCTCAGGGATTCCTTCGCTCCCTGCACAATGCTCATGAGGGATGCTGAACTTTTCTCATGCACTCTCCCACTGATGAACTGCTTAATAAAAGCCTGACTTAATTATCTGAATGACCCAATAGAGTTCGGGGGCAGACGACTATACCATCTTTGAGCCATACCCGACAGGGTTTGAGGAAAGGCTCGACACTTAATATAGTCGTTCAGGGGCTGCAACAACAGTGCATTGGAAAATGTCCTGACATGATTAGCGGGATCTCCCGTGCCATCATAAGCCTTGATAGTGGGCATCTTGAACTTCCTTGAGATGTGGGCATTCATTATCTCTTCAGTGAATCGTAGAGTAGTTATATCAGGATCTCCAAGGGAAGAATATTGCTTGGATCAGCTCTTGGGACTACAACCCTTCTTCGTGTCGGACCATCCAGGTCTATGATTGGGGAAGGATTTCTCCCCCTAGGCGGAAATGGGGGCCTAGGAACCTGGTGCGCCTCCAAATCACGCTTCAGCCTTTGAATCTCAGCCTCATGAGCCTTGATTCTCTCCTTCACTTCTTGGGGATTCACCCCTCGGGTGCTCCTAGGGCGTTGGTTACCATCAGCCATCGGTTCTTTGCCAGCACGTCTCCTTCTTGGGGCCACTTCGTCATCCGAAGATTCAGAATCTCTCTCAGTATAAGGACCAGAAAATTCTTGATCCTCAGGGATAGGAGCCAAACCTTGTATATAGGAGGAGATCACCCTCGTGCTTCACTCCGCCCAGCATGTCCACTTCCTCCAACCTCGGGGTAAAGGGGCATCCCATATGGGGGGTTAGTAGTCACAAAAGTTGAATACTCATACCCAATGGGTCGAGAATTCACAGGTGCATGTAGTTGTTGAACTTGGGGATTCATACCTTGAGTAGCCGAGGGAATCGTCCCTTGTGGCTGAGGTTCAGTTGCCCCTATCTGGGCTTCTCCTTGGGTGGCTGCATAAGTTGAATGAGGAGGTACCTCCACGGTTGACGAAATAACTTGGGTTGTCCCCGCTGGTGTTCCTCCTTCAAGGGCTCTAATTGTTCTCCGTGTTCTCGCCATGGTTGTTGTTGTGCTTTCCCACAGATGGCGCTAGACGTTATGGATTAAAAACTAGGGTATATGATTTCTGTATTTATTACTAAGGAACGTGAGCTTCGAGGCTCGATTTGACTGTTCTTATGTTTTGTGACTCGATCTTCCTTAACAAGATGCCTACGTACCTTGCTGATTTCCAGGGATCAAGTCAAAAAACGTAGTTCTGATTTGTGGGGTGAGGCCCCTTATATAGATGTTGGGAGTCCTTAAATTGGACTTGGGTTAGGAGACTTGGTTGTCTAGTCTTAGAATTAGAATGGACTTTGGAGTCCTTGGAAGTAGGAAGCTGATTCTTTATCCCATGAGGTTCCTTAGAGGCCAATCTACAATGATTTATATCCCCAGTAGGACTTATCTTGATAGCTATTTTTCTCCCTTATTAATTAATTATGAAATTAATTAATATTCAGGGTTTTGGGCCTTTTTTGTTCCATCAGGCCTGATCTGGTCCATTAGGCCTGATCCACGTGTTATCCTTTTTGGTCTGAATGTCATATATCTTCTTATTGGGCTTTGTAGCCCAAATCATGTGTAATTAATGCAACATTAACTATGTAATCAGGATTTATTTATTCCCCATCACCACTTTTCTCTTTGCATAAAGTTTGTATCTAAAACTTTTTCTCTGCTGTGATTCTTCTTGCATTTTCAGTTCCTTAGATTCAATGGTTTCAGATGATTGTTTAGGAATTTGTTGTGTAGGTTTCACAGCTTGCAGTTTGGCCAAGATAGCAGCTTGCTCCTTCTTTTGTTTAACCTTTTTAGCATCTAGAGCAACTTGCTTCTTTTCTTGCTTAATCTTGCCTTTTCTTCTCTTTTTGCTTCAGCAAATTGATGGTGTCCAGCCACCACACAAATTTCCTTACCATTCCTGAAAACCTTGGCAATTCTTCTTTTCAATGCTGAATCAACTGGATCCTTGTAGAATGCAATAGATCTTGACAACAGTTTCTTTTCATCAGGCTTTGGTGTCTCATACATTGTATCCAAAGGGTTCTTTATAGAAGGTTTAGGATAGTTCACCTTTGGCTTCAAAATTAGCTCAGCCTTTGGAGATTTGATGCAGGATGGCTGTCCTCTTTCCAGATTATTCATGCTCATATCATCCACATAGATTTGCCTGACTTGAGAGTGATGAATGGCTGATTTTTCTGGCTTCTTTGCTAGCTCAAACCTCTTTTGAATATCCTCATCAATTTTCTCCCAGTTGATTGGGCTCAACTGCTTCTTTTCAGCTACTCTCAATGTGGCTGCTACTTTATTAATCAGATCAATGTTGTCTTTAGTTGGTGGCTTAGTGAAAGCAATTGTAGGAACAATTACTTTGCTAACTTGAATGTTGAGCTGTTTCTCCCCCTCACTTGATCCTTTCTCCCCCTTTTTGTTTTCATCAAGTTGTGTGGGAGGGAGTTGAACAGCCACTAACTGTTGGAGTAGTACAGTCTGAGTTTCTTGATTGTTAAGGATCTTGGCCATTGACTTCTCTACAGAAGATAATCTTGAGTCCATGGCCTCAACTTTCCTATTGAGATCAGCCTCCTTCCTTAGTTTTTGAACTATTTCAATCATGGTGGTAGCAGGAAGTCTAACATCCAACCTCTCTATGACATCCTACTTTACTTCAGAAATTTCTTGCTTAATTGCATCCACACTCTGACTGTGTTGGAGGGCTTGAATTTTATGCAGCTGGAGTGCTTCAAGATGTGCTGTGAGTAGCTTCTTTGTGCTGGCATTAGAAGATGCCTGAATGGCTGCTTGGGTGTCATGAATTAGCTTGAATAGCATTGATTGGAGATGTGAGTAGGAGCATTCTTTTGTTAGTATCCAGGCAGGAACATCTGCATCTCCCCCTATGCTCATGCTATCTTCCTCATCATCCCCATAACATCCCCAAAAGAAGTTTCATCCAGTTCAAAATCACTGCCAATGTTGGAAGGCATAGCAGTAATTGCATCCTTTGCTCTCTGCAAAGATTGTGTAGTATGTACCAAGTTCAGCAATCTTTCAGCCTCCTCATTGCTCTATACAGCTAGGGTTTGGTAAGCTATCACAGGGTGAGTAAATGTCTCAGCATCCAGGGAAATAGAATCTATAACAACTTGATATTCTTGCTAAAATAGCCTTTCCCTTTCTGTATCATTGACTCACTTGCAATGGTTTCCATCCTTATCACTCTTGTACCTGCATTTCTCTCATGATCTCTCTTTTGTTGGATCAAGGTCTCACCTTGGCTCCCCACCCTCACACCCTCATCTTCACCATCTAAGGTGGGACTCTTCACACTCACTTTTGTCAGTCCTGAAGAATTGGACTGCATAGGTTCACTCTTTTCCTCTCCTTTTTCCTGGGAGCAACCCAGACTCTCACCCATTTCACTCCCTTCCCTCAGTCCTAGGAGTGATTGCACTACTACTAAGTCTTCTGCACTTGTTATAATTGAAGATATTTCAAGCTGTGCAGAGACACTCGACGGATAAGGAACATCCATCAGGGTAGTAATTTTGCTAACCGACGGATGACTGCTGTTAGGCACATCCGTCGGGATACAATCACTACTCGATGGATGAACAATATCCATCAAGAGAGTAGAAATAAATGAGTTTGGAGTGGAGACTATTGTGGACTCTGTGCAGATTGATGAAAATTTTGGCACAGATGTCTCAACAGTCTCAGAAAGAAATGGCACGTGAGCCAACAAATCATCTAGAAGATGATGCTCACTTGCTTGGATTTTTGGCTTCTCCATGAGAGTTAAAGATGGAGAATTTAGAAGTGATGTGTTTATCATGTCAACATCCAAAGAGTGTGTGGGAGAATTTGGTATTTCAGGTGCTTCTATTATTAGAGATTTTGGCTATGACTCCACATTTATTGGAGCCACATCAACCTGACTTTGTGAAGGTGCAGTGACTGTGTCTTTAACACCAGTTTGCACAGTGTGTGAACCCTGTGCATCCCCAAGGGTCTTTGATTTCTTCTTTCTAGTATAAGTTTGGGGTGAGCTTGTGTCCCTTACCCTTTTGGCATGTGCTCTTGGCTGAGAGCTATGTTCAATAGTCACATCCTTTTGGGAGGATGCAACTAATAATGAGCTTATATCCTTATTAAGCACTGCAGTTTGTTGGGAAACTATAATGTGGCTAGGCTGGGAAACACTCACCTCTCCAACCTTATCCTTAGGGTTTCTTTGATGTTCACCCTGTCCCTCACCTTTCTTACCCACCTTCACACTCCCCTCTCTAGGTTTGGTGGATTTTACAACTGGCATCTTTTGAGAGACACCAGAGGGGGCTTTCTTTGTCTTTGTTTTCGAAATTTTGGATTTGGTAGCTTGGGTAGGCAACTGTTGGGTCAATGACATAGATGCCACTGCTACACTAGAATGCAAAGAAGTTTGTGAGGTTGGAAGAGTTGAGACAATGGAAATTACCTCACTTACCTGAGGTGCTTCCATTACTGGGAAGTAGAAGAGTGGCACGTCTTTGTGATGGTTTGCCCTGTTCAAATCTGCACTGATTCTCCTTTCTTGAACCCAATAATCTAACTTGTTGGGTGGGTTCTCAAGTACAATATCCTCAGAGAGGTGGTTAGCAAGCATCATTAAAAAATCTAGCATAGTAAACATTTGTACCCCTCTTATTTAGCTCCCCTAACTTAAATCCCAACTCAAATATGACTAGATCACTAAAGTTGAAAAATTTATCAGTCACCGGCATATAAAACATGTTAATCATAGAGATATTAACTGAATCAAAATTGCTAATTTTACCAGAAAATACTTTAGTGACTACATCACACAGATAACTCCATTTCTTCCTAAGACCCAACCTCCTAATTTCACTTAATTTAGAAGTATAGAGTGCATAGCCCATGGAATTAAGCATATTAACAATATCAGTGTCTGTGTGTGGAGTAGTGACAGTATTATCAGGAAACTTGAAGCATGCTTTAATAATATCACTATTAACACAAAATTCCTTACCTTTAATAGTGAAAGTGATAGTCTTATCAGTTGAGTTGTATGTTGCAGTCGTCCATATTTCTTCAACAACCTCATAGTATATGGTGGGTGATTCCAGCATGGCATAGTTGAGTTTGCAGTTCTTCACAAAATCCATCATTTTGTGGTAGTCGCCAGACTGCTGAATCCCCTTGTTCATTAGAGCTGTGAAGTTGTTCTTCTCATAGATAAATCCAGTTTGAGACATGATCTTGATGACTGGTGCCATTGTTAGAGAGTGAAAATTGCAGAGAGAGATGATAATTGCTTTTGAGAAAGAGAGAAGTTAGAGCAGATGATTTGAGAATGATAAAAGAAAAGCAATGAAAATGAATTATGCTTTTATACTATCAAAAAAATAACTGGCAAAAATAATAAAGTGAAATAAAGTAACCAATAAGAATTACCCAAAATAGCCGTTTAAAAATAAACTATAAAAATTTCATCAATTATCCGTCGTGTTATGCTTACAAATTGTAAGTATACTTGATGGATAATGTTCAGAGAATCAACGGCTAAGAATAAGACAATTCGACGGATGAGGATAAATCAATTATCCGTCAAGCATAAAATATTCCAGAAAAATAATTTATTTTATTAACAAATAGTATACCGACGGATGATCAAACTCGATGGATAATGATCATCCGTCGAGATGTAAATTTTGACTTAGCCAAAATTTCATCCAAGACTGAAAAATCAATTAAATTTCTGGCTGCATTACAACTTGCAAATTATCTGAAAAGATTCAAAGGTAATTAAGCATACCTAACTCACTTACCAACCTTGAAAAGGTGGATTCATCCACTGGCTTGCTAAATATATCTGCAAGCTATTTTTCACTTGGAACAAAATGTAGTTCCACAGTACCATTCATTACATGTTCCCTTATGAAGTGGTACTTGATGTCTATGTGCTTTGTTCTTGAATGCTGTACTGGATTTTCAGTGATGGCAATTACACTTGTGTTATCACAGAAAATAGGAATCCTTTCCACTTGCAGACCATAGTCTAGCAATTGGTTTTTCATCCATAATATCTGTGTACAGCAACTGCCAGCAACAATATATTCAGCTTCAGCTGTAGAAGTAGAAAATGGATTTTGCTTTTTACTGAACCAGGACACAAGCTTGTTTCCTAGAAATTGACAGGTTCCTGTTGTACTTTTTCTATCAATTCTGCAACCTGCATAATCTGCATCTGAATAACCAGTTAGATTAAAACCAGAATCTCTAGGGTACCAAATGCCAAGTTTTGGTGTTCCCTTGAGATATCTGAAAATTCTCTTAATAGCTACTAAGTGAGATTCTCTAGGATCAGCCTAAAATCTAGCACAAAGATATGTAGCAAACATTATATCTGGCCTACTAGCTGTTAAGTACAGAAGTGAGCCAACCATGCCCCTATAACTTGAAATATTTACAAACTTTTCAGTAGTGTTTAATTCAAGCTTAGTTGCAGCGGCCATGAGAGTTTTTGCAGATGTGCAATCCATTAGATCAAACTTCTTTAAAAGATCATAAATGTATTTAGTTTGACTAATGAATATTCCATCACTAACTCGCTTAACTTGTAAACCAAGAAAGTAAGTTAGTTATCCCATCATGCTCATTTCATACTTACTTTGCATCAATTTGGCAAACTTTTTGCAAAGTTTTTCATCTGTAGAGCCAAAAATAATGTCATATACATAAATTTGAACAAGTATGCTAGAGCCATTAACATTTCTAAAGAATAAAGTTTTGTCAACATTACCTCTAGTGAAGTGATTCTCTAAAAGAAACTTTGACAAAGTGTCATACCAGGCTCTAGGTGCTTGCTTCAGTCCATAAAGTGCTTTCAAAAGATAGTAGACATATTCTGGAAAATTTGGATCTTCAGAACCAGGAGGCTGACTGAGATAGACTTCCTCCTCCAAATCTCCATTCAGAAAGGCACTTTTGACATCCATTTGATAGACCTTGAAATTGGCATGGGCTGCATAGGCTAAGAAGATTCTGATGGCTTCAACTCTTGCAACAGGAGCAAAGGTTTCATCGAAATCTATTCTTTCTTGTTGACAATAGCCCTTAGCAACCAATCTAGCTTTGTTTATGACTACTATGCCATTTTCATCCATCTTGTTTCTGAATACCCATTTGGTGTCTATTGGATTCTTTCCTTTAAGCTTGGGCACCAGCTTCCATACTTTGTTCCTTTCAAACTGGTTTAGCTCCTCCTGCATAGTTAAAATCTAATTAGGATCCAACAAATCTTCTTCTACCTTCTTCGATTCTTCTTTAGAGAGGAAGCTGCTATATAGACATTCTTCTTGAGTTGCTCTCCTTGTTTGAACTCTAGAAGATACATCACCAATGATGAGCTCAAATGGGTGATCCTTTGTCCATTTCCTATGTTGAGGTAGATTAGCTCTAGATGAAGAGACCTCATTGTTGTCTTGATGTGTGACTGAGTTTTGATTATTAGAAACTCCCCCTGAGTTTATGGATCTTTGATTTGAGATAGGGGAACTTTCTGTAAGTGATCTATTCTGACTTTCAGCTTCTTTTGATGACCCGACGGATGGTGAATTTTGAGTATCGAAGGATGAAGCTGGTTGTCTCCCGACAGATAAAGCAGATTGTCTCCCGACGGATGAAGCATTTTGCAACTCGACAGATGTTGAATTTTGTGCTTCATTGGTAGTAGATTTTTCTGCATTATCCTTTGATACTGTTTCTTGATCACTTTCATCATCATTGTCATCACTAACCATCTCCAAATTGTCAAATTTGAGGCTCTCATGGTAATCTCCATCTTGTAGTCCTTTAATCTTTTTATCATCAAACACAACATGTATTGATTCCACAATAATGTTGGTTCTCAGATTGTAGACTCTATATGCTTTACCAACAGCATATCCAACAAAAATTCCTTCATCTGCTTTAACATCAAACTTCCCATTTTGATTTCTCAAGATATAACATTTGCAGCCAAAGACATGAAGAAAATTTAGAGTTGGCTTCTTGTTCTTGAACAATTGGTAGGGAGTCATGCATTTTGCTTGATTAACCAGAGAAATATTCTGAGTGTAGCATGCAGTATTTGCAGCTTCAGCCCAGAAATATGTTGGTAACTTAGATTCTTCAAGCATTGTCCTTGCAGCTTAAATAAGTGATTTTTTTTCTACTACTCCATTTTGTTGTGGAGTTCTTGCTGCTAAAAACTCATGCAAAATCCCATTTTCTTCACAAAATGCTCTCATGACAGAATTCTTGAACCCAGTTCCATTGTCACTCCTGATTCTTCTAACTTTGAAATCAGGATGATTGTTGACTTGCCTTATGTGATTGATGATGATTTCACCAGCCTCATCTTTAGACTTAAGGAAATATGTCCAAGAGAACTTTGAGAAATCATCTATAATTACTAGGTAAAATCTTTTCCTTGAGATGGACAACACATTGACTGGTCCAAACAAATCCATGTGTAGCAGTTACAAAGGTTCTTCAATTGTTGAATCAAGCTTCTTTCTGAATGATGCTTTAATTTGCTTTCCCTTTTGGCAAGCGTCACACAGTCCATCCTTAGAAAACTCCACTTGATGAATTCCTCTAACCGGTTCTTTCTTTACAAGTTCATTCACGGTCTTGAAGTTTAGATGGGATAGCTTCTTGTGCCATAGCCAACTTTCATCTTGAATTGCTTTACTGAGAAGACAAGTACCAGATTCTGCATTTGATGAGTTGAAGTCAGCTAGGTACATATTTCCTTTTCTCACTCCAGTGAGAACCACTTTATTGCTCCTCTTGTTTGTCATAACACAGGCTTCTGAGTTGAAGGTTACTAAATTGCCTTTATCACAAAGCTGGCTGATACTCAACAAATTGTGCTTGAGACCATCCACTTAGGCAACCTCCTCAATGATGACATTGTCTTTTGAAATCAGGCCATATCCCATAGTATAACCCTTGCTGTCATCTCCAAAAGTAATACTTGGGCCAACTCTCTCCTTGAACTCTGTGAGCAGGGTAGAATCTCCAGTCATGCGACTTGAACAATTACTATCCAAGTATCATAGATTCTTTCTGTTTCCCTGCACACATTAAAATCAAATCTAGTTGATTTTGGTACCCAAGTTTCCTTGGGTCCTGCCTTATTAGCTTTTTTCTTCTGTTTCTTAGGTTTGATCTCATTTGACTTGGGTATATCCGATTCATCCTTAGTCATCTGAGTTGGACCTTTGAAACCATTCATTAAAACAGAATTGTCATGCACATTTTGATTAATAGGAAATGACATGCTATTAGCAAACATGTTATTCCAGTAGGGCATGCTAAATGGCATTTGAGGCATACTAAATGCAACGTAATAAATATTAGGTACAAATGGCATATTAGCAAATTGTGCATTCATATTCATTGTAGACATAGCATTCATAGGCATAGAAGGCATGGCATTCATGTTGGGAAAAGGAGGTGGCACATATATGGAAGTGGGAATGGCAGTTTTGCAATTAACAGATAGATGATTTACACTACCACACTTAACACAGATTTTTCTTGGAGCATACTTATCAGGTGTGTAGTTGTTATGTTTGTTAATCCCTACTTTACCATTTCTATTGTTTTTCCTTTTAGCCTCTGTTTTAACCTCAATCTTTTCTAGTCTGTCATTCAATTGCTTGATAGACAGATGACCAACATTCACTTTCTTCTCCTTCCTCACTTGACTAGATTCTCCTGAAATGAAGTTTTTGGAAACTGATCCATATTTTTCATTTAACTTGGCAAGTTTGGCTTTACTCACAGGTTTGCTCACAGCCGACGGATGAGGATTTATGTCACTCGACGGATAATCCTTTTGATTATCCAACGGATGACTCTCATCATCCATCAAGTCTTCATCTGTTAGCAATCCTTCAACCAAATTGGATTCCAGCTTCTCCTTATTCTTCTTCCAGGCTGCATCATAAAGAACTCAATACCTTGAAATTTGGTGATTTAAGCATGAACATCTCTAGATGTTTTCCATGCCTTAATCACCTCCTATTCTCGTTCAAGTTGCTTCTTCAAAATCTCTTCTTTCTTCAAGGACTCAGTTAATTCATCCTTAGCAATCTTACACTCAATTCTCAATTTTTCAAATTCAATAAACTGAGACTCTAGCACATTATTCCTCTCACTTAAAAACAAATTGTTTTATTTGATTTTAGCATTCTCCTTAGTGAGGGACTTAAGTGTAACACGTAAATGATATAATTCTGTAGACATGTAATTTATTGCATCATTACACTCAGCTTTAGATAAATGTGCAAGGTTAGTGGTGATTACCTGATTACTTGAAGAACTTGTCTCTGTTTCATCAGACTTGGCCATTAGGGGTAAATTGACATAGCTGACTCCTTCTTCTTCATCCAGACCATCTACTGCCCAGTCATTTTCTTGTGTAATAAAAGCCCTTTCCTTTTGTTTGAGCAACTCAAAATATTTCTGTTTATAATCCACAGGCTCAAACTTCTTCTTGCTGGAATCTGACTTTCTACACTCACTGGCAAAGTGCCCTGCCAAGCCACATTTGAAACATTTGAATTTTGATTTATCCATCATGTATCTATTTGGCTTAACTGCTCTAAAGTTCTTCTTGAACTTGAGCTTGGCAAATCTTTTGGAAAGAAATGCTAGATGTTCATCAATGTCATCCATATCATCTTGGCTCAAAGAATCTTCATTTTCTGCTACCAGCCCCTTACCCTTGTTTTCACAGACCTTTGAAGTAGACTCAACATATTCTATCTTCATCTCCTTCTCTTTCTCCAACTCAACAACCAGTGCAATGGACCCTCCTTTCTTCTTTCCTTTCTCCATCCTCTCATCTTGCTCTATTTCAAGCTCATAATTTCCAGGATGCCATACAGTCTCTCCAAAGTAAACTCCTTGTAATCTTGAGAGTTTCTCAATGAGACTGTCATTGGTTTCCATTCCTTTGGAAGAGATCTAAGGAACTTAAGATTTGAGTCTTTTTTCTGATAGACTCTTCCATGCAACTGCAGAGCATTTAGTAATTTTTGAAATCTACTAAAAATGTCAGTGAGAGACTCACTATCTTCACAATGAAAGTACTCATATTGCTGAATTAGCAGCTGCATCTTATTTTCCCTAACTTGTTCAGTGCCATCACATATAATCTGAATTGTATCCCAAACTTCCTTGCAGTTTTGTAATTGATGATGTTATCAAACATGTCACCATCAACTCCATTGAACAGAATATTCATGGCCTTCTTGTCTTTCTTGACTTGTTCAATATCAGGATCTGACCATTCATGCCTTGGCTTGGGAACCGATGGCTCATTTCCAGTTGCAATTCTCATTGTTACATGAGGGCCTCTCTCTATGCGATTCACATAGGCCTCATCTTGAGAAAGTAAATGAAGATGCATCTTTACCTTCCAGTGATGGTAATTATCTTTGTCCAGAAAAGGAATCTTGACTCCAACATCCTTCTTGTTCATCTTGTTATTTGTTGTGATCTTTAAACTCTTTGTTCTTCAAGAGCTTGCTCTGATACCAATTGTTAATCCCTAACAATGCAACAAGAATTACAGAAGGGGGGTTGAATGGAATTCTTGAAAATTTTTCTGAATTATAAAATGTTCTAACTCAAAATATATATGTAAGTGTTTTGATTTGCAAAGTGCGGAATGGCAAGTTAAAATGAATCAAAACACAAAGTAATAAAATACAAGTCTTTAAAACTTTCTGATGGATTTGAATGCATCCACCAGATATATATATATATATATATATATATATATCAAGAGAACCCTGTGTAGCTTGAATAGCTCACAACTGCTTACAAATATGAATAACTAAACTTATAGAGAAATGCTAAGGATACAGCTTACAATTGTTTCTATGATAATAATACTTGCTTAGTCTTATTTTTGTTCTATTTGCTACTCTTGGTTTATATATTACCAAGATTACACAGTAATAAGACAAGATAATAAAACAAAACCTATCAAGTCTAATACTATGCTGCTTCACCACTCTATTCCAGCATCTTTGAATATCTTTATAATAGCATGGAAATTGTAATGCTTCTTTGTTCTCAAAAACCCAGTTGAATAGGCCCCCACATTCCTTTTGCATACACTCGACGTATGTGACTATGTTGTCACTGTCAACAGATGTTTGAATTGATCATCCGCCGGGTACATGATCATCCGTCGGGTTGCCTTGTGGATCATCCGTCGGGTAGCTTTGTTGATTATCCGTCGGATAGCTATGTGGCACTTGACTTCATTTCATTTATGTAGAATTACAAGACATCATCTATTTACAATTAATCAACATATTCTGCATATCTAATTACAGTCAACATGACTTATATGCTACTATAGAATCTATACAAAGGTGTTTGCAGAAATATGCTACATGAATTATTGTTACATTAGCTACTCACTCGATGTATGTCAAATCATCATCCGTCGGGACTATATTTGATTATCCATCGAGTGCTACATAATTCACTAAGTTGAATCTACTAAGGTGTTTTGTTAATGAAAACATCAAGTTCACAACATATTCTTAACATCTTTATTCTTCCTACAAGAATTAGCAAGATGATTAGTGCTACCACAGTTTGAATAGGTCTTTCTAGGTGCATTAGGAGGAGTCACATAACTTCCATTCTTATTAACACCTACCTTGCCGTTCCTAGTTTTCCTAGACTTTTTCCTCTTGTCTTTCATGTGAACATCCTTCAGCTTTTGCTTAAGCTGTTTCTGAGTCATTGAACCAATATTTACTGAATTTGTATGAACTTGTTCACTCTTTTCAGTAGTTAAGTTTGATATAGGTACTGAGGTAGTACCTTCCTCATGAATTGATTTAACATTATTAGCACTTTGATTAAACTTAATGGTCTTTATTTGAACCTTGTTCAATTTGACCTGACTATCAGTTTTTATTGGTTCTGTTATCTCAGTTTTTTCTCCATTTTTCTTATCAGAATTAGATCTAGCTGAATATCCTAATTCTGATCCCCAACAACCATTCTCTAAGATTTCCTGGGTTGCTTTTCCTGAGTTAGTCCAAAGTTTAATAACTTCTCTCTCTTTAGCTAGCTCCTTTTCTAGACAAGCATGTTTTTCTAACAATTTTTCTTTAACATAAACATCATTATCTCTTTGTTATTGAATTTCTAGCATGGAAATCAACTCAGTTTCTAGGTAATCATTCATTTTCTTAAGCACGGAGTTTTCACCCTTGATTCTATTGTTCTTTAAGGTTTGATCCCTAAAACTACCATGCAGAGACTTACGAAATAATCTTAATTCATAGATATCACCAGTATCAAATGTAAGAGTACACTGAGGTACCTTTAATTCAGCATTGTCGGCCTCATCATTAGCATTTTCCATGAGACCATAATTGTTCCCATCATCTGAGTCTGATGAATCATCCCAGTTTCTCTTCTTTGAGATCAAAGCTTATTTTTTCTCAGCTCAGGGCTTCCTGCAGTCAGCTGCAAAGTGTCCAAGTCCATCACAGTTGTAACATCTCTCTTTTGACTTGTCAGGTTTTCCAGATCTAGCTTCCTTCCAATCAGTATCTCTTATGTTGTTCCTCTTATCAGAGTTTGAGGAACTGGAAACTTTTCTGGAAAATATTCTCCCTTTCCTGAAGTTCTTGTAGACCATCTTCTTGAAACTTTTAACCACTAGGACAACCATTTAATCCATATCTTCATTGTTGTTGTGATCATTGTCAGTATCTGATTCAATATCAGGATTTGAGTCATCCAAATCATATTCTTTGTCGACAAGGGATAAGTCATTCAGTAACTTCTAAAATATGTCATAGATCTCAGTTAAGGACTCATTGTCCCTTGAGTCAAAGTGATTATATTCTTGAGTAAGTATTGTCCTCCTGTTCTTCTTGATAACGGTTGTACCTTGACACTTTACTTCTAAAGCATCCCATATCTCTTTTGTCATTTTACATCCAATGACTCTATTGGACATAACACTATCAAGACTGCTGTGCAGGATATGTCGAACCTTAGCATCCTTCATGATAGAAGAGATTTCTTCAGAAGAGTAGTCCTTCCTGTCTTTGTCTATCATCTTCTCTGGTTCTCCTGCAACAGAGACAACTATCTTCATTGGTTTGTGAGCACCATCATAGATCCTGTTCATATATTCAGGATCTGTGGCTTCTAAACACATGGCCATCATGACTTTCCATATTGGATATTCATGTATCTTCAGGATGGGCACCTTGATTGCTTCATACCTACTCATGTTGCTGCTTATCTGTGATGTGGCTCGGGGTTGTGGCTTTAGATCCAGATTCTGTGTTTCTTCTTCTCCTTTGTCTGACATGGTTGATTAATCGTCAGATCTTAAACTGTTTGTACGTCAACAGCAAGATCTGATAGGGGGGTGAATACAGTTAGTATAATCAACTCGACAAAGCTTCAACAGAATCAACAGTTTTTATATAATCTGATAAAAACTTATTACACATGTACTCTCTCGAAAGGATGAAAAAATATCCTTGAAAGCTGCTAGGTTATGCGAAAGATATAACAATGTCGCAATGCTTATAGCATGAACCTAAAATATGCTTTATATAGAGCACATCTAGCAATGTATAAGGAATCCTATTCAATTAACAACAAGGAAACTTATACTATTACTTCTGAGATAAAGTCCTTCACCGCCTTAAAGTTCCCGTTTCCTTTTCCTCTTCAAAGATCAACTGATGTGACAAATACTGATTTCATTATCCGTTGACATCATCATCCGTCAAATATCAATATCCTTTGATGTCATCATCGTCCGTTGATGCACTTCATCATCATCTGTTGATGCTTGTAATCATCATCCGTCGATGCTTCTGATAGTTTCTGTTTGATATCATCAATTGCTCCTAACAATACAGGAATGAGCTACATACTTATTTAATACAAGCTACTCCATCAAAAGATGGTTACACAAATCATTTAACTTATCTACTTAGAGTATTTTGTTAAGTTATCATCAAGCCTACAATATATTCCTAACATCAATAAGAAAAATGAAGGTGATAAAGGTAAAGAAATTACAAATCCAGATGTCCCAGTTATGCTGAGAAAAGTTGATGCACATTTGTTTAAGGCATATGAAGTCAATTTCAGTGAAGTTAAGTTGGTCATCAAACAAGAACTTGCAGATGAAGATAATGAAAAGAAGAATGAAGAAACCACTCATACTGCTGAAATAAAAAAGAAGCCCATGGTCAATCAAGTCTCTAAGAAACCAATCAAGAATGAGAATGCATGAAAGAAAAAGAAGAACATAAATGGGAAAATTGGAGTAAACAAAAGCAATAACTTTGCATTTGTTGCAGATGTTCCCAAGAAACAATGTCAGAAGTGTGGCTCAACCAATCACCTAACTCACCTTTGTAAAAAAGCTGTTAGTCAGCCAAAAGTGGGAGCATGCAAATACAATGAAGCAAAGGCTGAAGATCCCTGTTCCTTCTATGACAAATTTGATTGCATTTCTTGCAATATGAAAGTAATAACAAGCTGTCATAGACTGAGAGTAGATCTCAAAGAAGTTAAACTTGGGTCTATAGCTAAAAAGGAAAATACAAATCAATCTTTGAATAATGTTCTTTCTACATCATCAAATTCTACTTCTGTAACTTTTGTTAAAATGAAGAAGGTACCCAACACTGCTTATGTAGCTAAACACACTTAATCCTCATTGTGTGCATGGAAAAATGAAGAAGTCATATGGATCATAGACAGTGGATGCTCTAGGCATATGACAGGTGATAATGACCTACTATCATAATTTGAGGAGATGGCTGGCCCATTGGTGACTTTTGGAGACAACAATAAATGATTCACAATGGGATATGGCACATTAGTTTCTGGAAATGTTGTCATGAAAGATGTAGCACTAGTAGCCGGTCTTGAGGTGAATCTACTGAGTGTCAGTCAATTCACAGATAGAGGATTCAAGGTTTTATTTGACAAAGGAGACTGCTCAATTATCAGTAAAAAGACTGGTGAAGTTGCTTTAAAAGGAGCAAGAAAAGGAAGCTTGTTTCTTGCATATTTATACTCAGCAAACAAGGATGGTATATGTTGCTTCTACACCAAGACATCTATTAAGAAAAGCAAGTTGTGGCACAAGAAACTCTCTCACCTGAAGTACAAAGCAATTAATACCTTGGTTAAAAAAGAATTAGTGAGAGACATGCCAAATTTGGAATATCCTCAAGATGAAGTTTGCGAGGCTTGTCAAAAAGGCAAAATGAAAAGGTCCAGTCATAAAAGCAGAGTTGTGAATTCCATAAGTGTACCTCTGCAACTTATTCACATGGACATGTTTGGACCAGTGAATGTCTTATCTATTTATAGAAAGAAATATGCACTTGTGATGGTGGATGACTACTCAAGGTACACATGGGTAGAGTTTATGCATTCAAAGGATGAAACTCCACACAACATTATTGAACACATCAAGAAAATTGAGAAGTAGGCTGAAGATTAATATTGTGTGAAGAGATTGAGGAGTCACAATGTCACAAAATTTAGGAATACTATTTTAAATGAATTCTACAAAGACAAGGGTATTATTCATGAGTTATCAGCTGCAAGAACACCTCAGTGAAATGGGGTAGTTGAAAGGAAGAATAAAACTCTAGTTGAGGCTGCTGGAACAATGTTGCAAGATGCCAATTTGCTAACAAGTTTTTGGGAAGAAGCTGTCAGCATTGTATGCTACACTCAAAACAGATATCTCATCAACAAAAATCTTGGCAAGTCACTCTACTCAATCTAATAAAAAAGGAAGCCTAATGTGAAGCATCTATATATGTTTAAAAGTAAGCGTTTTGTTCTAAAAGACAACTCTGAATATGTGTGAAAATTTGACTCTAAAGTTTTTGAAGTAATTTTTCTGGGATATTTATAGGAAAGAACTGCCTAAAGAGTTTATGTGCTTGAACAAAAGAAAATTAAGGAAATCACATATATGACTTTTGATGATAACCAGTGTCCAGGCTTGGAATGCCTTGATGAGAATGAAGCTGAAGTCCTTAAGTTTGAAAATTTCAACATTGATAGTGATTCTGAAGATAAAGCCAAGATCAACATAAGCAATAGAATGAATGACGAGTCAACTGAACAAGTAAATCATGAGAATAAAAACTCATCTCATACACCTGAATTTGATAGCACAAACTCAGGGGAGAAAAAGAAGAAAGTTCTGCAAGTCATGCCAATGGCGAAGAAAATGTAGAAAATTCAAGTCAACAAAATCACACTAGAAAATATGATAGGATTCACACAAGAGATGCAGTTATTGGTGATCCAAATGCTGGTGTGAGGACTAGAAGTGCAACTGCTAATAAATGTCTACATGCATGCTTTCTTTCACAAATTGAGCCTAAGAAAACTAAGGAAGCTCTACTTGATCCTGACTGGATATCTGCGCAAGAAGAGCTAAATTAATTTGAAAGAAACAAAGTTTGGAAGTTGGTTCGTGTACCAAAAAAAGAAGCATAATTGGAACTAAGTGGGTGTACATGAACAAAATGGATGAAAATTGATTCGTAATAAGAAATAAAGCGAGGTTGGTTGTAAAAGGCTACTCACAGGAATAAGGAATTAATTATGATGAAACTTTTGATCCAATTGCAAGACTTGAAGTAATAAGAATTTTTCTCGCCTGCACACTCAAATTTCAAAGTGTATCAATTGGATGTAAAGAGTGCATTCCTTAATGGTGAGTTGGAAGAAGAAGTTTATATGCAACAACCACCTGGCTTTGAAGATCCAGAATTTCCAGATTTTATCTACCAGCTACTCAAGGCTCTCTATGAATTAAAGCAAGCACCTAAAGCTTGGCATGACACGAGAATTTTTGCTTAAACATGGATTCACTAGAGGAATATTTGACAAGACTATATTCTACAAGCATAATGGTGGAGATATGATCCTATTTCAAATCTATGTGGATGATATCATTTTGGGTTATAATAATGAAAAATTATGTCAAAGATTCTCAAGACTCATGTAAAGTAAATATGAAACGAGCAAGATGGGAGAATTAAGTTACTTTCTTGGACTTCAAGTCAGTCAAAGAGGTGATGGAATCTTCATCAGCCAAACCAAGTACGTTAAAGATTTATTGAAGAAATTTGGAATGGTTGATTGTTCACCTGCATCAACACCTATGTCTACAGCTACAAAGTTGGATGAAGATAAAAAAGGAAAAATGTAGACATCTCAGGTTATAGAGAATGATTGGATCTTTATTGTATTTGACTGCTAGTAGCCCAGACATTATGTTTGCAACATGTCTGTGTGCAAGATTTCAAGGCAATCCAAAAGAATCACATTTGATGGATGTGAAGAGAATTTTCAGATACTTGTAGGGAACACCAAACTTGGGATCATGGTATCCTAAGGGAACTAGATTTGAAGCTGTTGTGCAGATTTTGCCGGATGCAGGGTTGATAGAAAGAGTACTAGTGGAAGCTGTCAACTTCTTGGTCAAAGAATTGTATCTTGGTACAGTAAGAAACAATAATCTGTGTCAACTTCCAAAGCTGAGGCTGAATACATAGCTGCTGGAAGTTGCTATGCTCAAGTGCTTTGGATTAGAAGTCAACTAATCGATTATGGCCTAGTGTTACACAAAATTCCAATTATGTGTGACAATACTAGTTCTATATCTGTTGTTATTAATCCAGTTAATCAATGTAGAACTAAGCACATTGATGTAAGGTACCATTTTATTAGAGAACATTCTGCAAATGGTACCATTAAGCTCATTTTTGTCCAACATATAAACAATTAGCTGACATTTTCACTAAACCTTTGGATGAAGCAACTTTCACTAGACTTGATGGTGAAATTGGAATATTGAATTATTCATCCTAAAGGCAAGAACTTAGCTAATATGTTGCAGGAAATTAATTTATAATAAATCAAAATTAATTTAATTTAACTGGAAATTAACTGGAATATGATTTATAAATTTTTCAGAATTCTCTACATATATATTTTTTGAAATTCAAAATTCAGCTTGGAATTTTTTCGAATTCTAAGAAAAACTGCAAGAATGTTAATTTACATTTTCAATATGTGAACTTAGTATAAGACAAAATGAAAAAGAACAAAAGTATATAGAGAATCGAGTTCTCGATAAGTCTAACTTACTTCTCGACAAGTCATTTTGAGACTTCTCGATAGAGTTCTCGATAAGTCTTTTTCTAGGCTTCTTGAAGGACTTCTCGACAAGCCTCGTTATGACTTCTCATTAAGTCTTGTAGAGATCTTGATATATGTTACTTCATAGAGTTCTCTACAAGTATCTATTTTTAGACTTCTTGATAACTTAGAATTGGAATAATTTAATTTAATAAATTATTTTAGTAAAATAATTTTGATATAAAATCATTCTAATTTTATTTTTATTTATTCAAATAAAAATTGAAAAAATTCAGTCTATTTAGGACAAACTGAATATTTATTTGACATCTCGATAAGTCACTATCTAGTTCTCGATAAGAGTCAGGAAAGTGACATATCGATATGTCTCTATTCTCTCACATGACTTCTTGATAGCAAATACCAAACGTTTATTCCTACTTCTCGACAAGTCATTTACCTTTTTCTATAAATACCCAGACATCTCGACATAACCCCTCTTTACACTTTCGAGATCTCAATTGACCTAGTTTTTGCAAACCTCAATTGTTCTCTCTCATTTTGAACTCTTTCTCTTTCAAATTTTTTATCCAGTCAAATTAAAACACTTACAATGGCATCAAACATTGTTAGAGCTTTCATCCCAAAGGAGGGCACCAACTACATAACTTTTACAGATGCTAATCAAGCTCCAGACAGCTTCAAGAGCTTTGTCAAGGTTCCATCTGAGACATACTTTGTAGGTACCTTAACTGCTAATCCCATTAGGTACATGGATGTTCTCAACAAATTATGGAATCCAGCCGTGGTTAGAAAAGTTGTGCATGAGTCCCAGGCTGTATCTCTAGTGGTGAACTGCTCAATCCAAGGCCAACTAGTGGAGTTTAATGAGGATGATGTCAACAAGGCCCCGAGAATCCTTACTGATAGCATGGTGGAGGTACCTACCCAACATGGGCTAGCTAAATTTATGGACTTCATAAATTACAGTGAAAGGATCAACCTGGATAGCCTGAACAAAAAATATATGAGGAGGGAATTGTTCCATAGTGAGAGTCTTCACCCGCAGGAAGACTGGGAATAAAAATATATCCAGTGTGGTTCAAAAGATGGTGTTCTTCATGGCTCACAAAAGTCACATTAATGTGGGGCTATTGATCCTTGAGGAAGGAAGAGGTAAGAATTTTTTTTCCTAAGTTTATTATGTCTAATTTATATCATAAAGTTCAAGACATACATTTACTTAATGATATTGATAGAACTAAAATAGGCAACTGTAAATAAGTGTTTAAAATATTATTTGGTTCACTAATTACAAAGAATAAGGTACCTATAGGTCTGAGAATCACTAACTTTATGTTAGATAGATTCAGAACTTACTTTTACCCTATGTCTGATATGAGGTGTAATGTCACATCTAGCACAATTATGGCTCATGTGCTTGTGGAAGTACAAACACAGGAAAACCAATAAGGGACTTCCACAACTGTGACCATTTCTTCATTACCAATAGAAGCTAGGAAACCAACCACTTCATCCTATCAAAAGGGTGGAGTGAGTAAAAAGAAGAGAAAGAATGCACCCTTAACAATAATTACTGAGAGTGGTGAGGAACAAACAGAACCTGAGTCTCACTTGGTCAGAAAGCCAAAGAAGACCAAGAAAGCTGAGTTGACCACTCAATTGTCCACCTCTGCATCTTCCCAATAAGATGCAGTTGTAATAGATGGATTTAAACAGACTCTAGGGGCATCTTCTCAACAAGGTGTCTCTATTGAATAAAGCACTCTCCCTAGTGCACCTTGTAAAGTGTTAGGTCTGTAATACAACTGTAGAGGGGAGTGTCTTATGCCCTCTAAACCTGTTTATAAAATATTATAAACAATGACCCTTCTTTACACAACCACGAATCGCAACAGGTTAAACTATGAAAATAAATCACATCCTTATCTTTTATTACATTGTACCAAATCCCAACTAGTTTAACATACAACTGATAATGAAATCATTCTTACAAGCTTACATAACTTAAAACTAAACATAAAGCTCCTGCTAGCTCGGTCAAACTCAACATGGAATCCTAGCTCGCACACTGAACTTAAAATCTTTGCGACCAACCATTTCCTTTTTTAATCGTAGAATAACATAACATATTCGCAGGGGTGAGCTAACTAGCTCAGCAAGTTATAGTGACAATAACTGAGGTTAAACAATGATCAATTGAAATGATTTAGATGAATCGAGTTCCTTGTCAAACAATAATTAGAATTGGATATTCATTTAAAATTTTAAAAGCAAGGTTTTGCTGCTGATCAGTCACGCACTAACCCCGAGCAAGGCACACTGCTCTGCTCTATAAGTTGGATCCAAGGCACACATTGGCCTAATACGACCACGAATTCGGTCCATAAAAAACTATCCAATTATAAAACAATTCAATATGATAAACATTGTAATTTAATTAAAAAGAATCATAATTAACATTGATAAGACATTTGTCTCAAACATAATGCAATTTTTGTGTATCAACAGGGTATATCAAGATATGTATGAAGAATAACTTCAAGGTCGTAGAAGAATCAGGTAATAAATGAGAATGTTTCAATGGTTATACAGGGTTTAGTTTTTTGATATTACAAGGTGTTGTAGGATATATATGTCTTTGTATGTTCAAGCAATTCTATTCCAGTATTTGTGGAGTAATGTGACGCCCTCCAAACCTGGGTCAGAAGTTTGGGGCCCACAACACATACACATACCATACTTAAACCTGTTTATGAATATAATAATATATGTAATGACCCCACTTACCACAATCAAAGATCACAACAGTTTAAAGTATATCCACAAGTCACAACCTTATTTATTACAAACGTACCAAATCCCAAATTTATATCTTACATTTGAAGTCAAACTTTATTACAAACTTTTAGCTCACACTAAACCACACAACTCCCGCTAGCTCATTCCACTTCAACCTGTAAACCTAGCTGGCACACTCGACCGGGGATCCTCGCCATCACCAAATTTCTTTTTAACTGGAAAAGAACATAAACATATTCGCAAGAGTGAGCTAACTAGCTCAGCAAGTCACAATGATAACACTGAGATTTAATAATGATCAACTGAAATGATATAGGGAATCAAGTTTCCTGATAAACAATGATTAAAATTGGATATTCACTTTTATTTTAAAAACCAAGGTTAGGCTGCTGATCAGTCACGTACTAACCCCGAGCAAGGCTCCCAGCTTTGCTCTATATACTGGATCCAAGGCACATATTGGCCTAATACGACCACGAATCTGGTCTGACCACGAATCTGGTCCATATTTAAAAATAATCCAATTCCATAGTAATAACATGATAAGCAATTTAATTCAATAAACTGAATCCTAAATAACATTTATCTTGAAGCATAAGGTGCTTCACAACACCAGAAATGTATAACAAGGTCAATAAGAAGCTTGGCTTTCAATTCAAGAAAAGAATCAAAGTGTAGAAGACCAAGGGTGCAAAGGTTACAAGGAATTGTCTTATGTTATACAAGGCATAAAAGTTCATCTGATAAACAATCTCATATCAAAGATCAGTATGTGGTAGATATGTATTTGTGGAGTAGTATCAGATAGGTGTGGTTCGTATCCAAGAATTCAGAAATCAAGGGTTTACAAGAAATCAGGCTCACGGCTCAAGATCAATAAAAATCAGGGTTTAGGGTTAAGTACTTCAAAGTACTTGCAATATAGAATATGAATTACTGGGAATAATTTCAACATAATGAAAAGAGTTCAAAAGTGTTCACAAGTATATTACAAGAAAGTTCAGGGACACTTGCCTTATCAATTCGCTTTCACTTCACTAACACTTGTCAATTGGTTCCCACTCACTAACCACTTGCTTTCCTTTTCTACGTCTCGCTTCCTCTGTTAGACATCACATATACTCATTAACACTATTTCTCAACTCATTCTATTCGATACAAGCTTCTATCTACCCTTCGTTTCACCCAAATCCGACGTACGGATTAAAATTTACAGCAGAAACAGTCAAACAATGCACGACCAATCATTTTATACAGCAATCAGGTCACATATAACACATAGCACGTAAGATATTCAATCCAAATAATTTTTCAAAGAAGATCCGGGATCAAAATAATTTTCCAAGTATTTAATACGAATTTTTGAACATTTTTCGGAATTAAAACGGGCCTCTGAATCATTTTATAATTAAATAATAGGGTTCGAACACCCGAATTCGACTTTAAAATATTTTTATAATAATTATCGAGCCTTGAAAATAATTTAAAATAATATTTTAAAGCTCAAAACTATTTTTTGGAATTTTTTAAATCAATTTTAAATAATTAAATCTAATTAAATAATCAATTAAAATTAATTAATAACTAATTAAATTAATTAATCAATTAATAAATTAATTGACTAATTAAATAAGTAATTATCAACTAAAATTAATTAATTAAATAATTAAGATATATTTTAGAATAAAAATAATTTTCAGAATTGAAAATATTGATTTTTGGATTTTTAAATAAATAAAAACATTTTCTGAAAATAATTTGTAAAACGAGAATATAATTTTTGTAAATTATTAAAACAGGAGTCTGATTTTGCAAAAATACGGAAACCTTGAGGGTTAAACTGCAAAAACAACATTTCAAAAATTTTCTGCAACAAAATGAATTAAAACCAGGTCAAACCCCGGGTCAAAATTGACCCGAATGGGTCACCTGTGTTTTGAAGAACACGGCGGCGGGAAAATAATCCGGCGAGGCTAATTCAGGTAAATACAGAACCGTTTGATTTGATTTAATGTTCCAATCGATCTCTCAACACAGCAGCAACTCGGGGACGGGTTTAGTTCCGGTTTACAACCCCTGGACAGTGTTTTCCGACGGAAACAAACAAAATTCCGGTGAGCTCGATTACGGGTTATCCAGGAATCGTTTGTTGCATAAATATACATGAATCGATTTCAAATCAAGCAAAGAACATAATCCAATAATCCAAATTGACTAATAACCCTTAATGAAGAAACGCCTAATTTTCAATCAAGAACATTCAAGAACATAAACCCTAGTTCTTCAATCAGAGAATCAAACATCATTTTAAGTATGTTATTGAACTCGGTTTTTGACATATAATATACCAAAATGACCAGGAAGAAAAGATCTACATGATTATGCCATCAAATCATATCAAAAATATCAAGAACAAAAATTCCTAATTTAATCCATAATTAATTGGAATTTAAATAATTAAATCAGAAAAATACCTTGATTTATGGGCAAAAACAGATGATTGAATCAGAAAGAAGATTTCTAGAGCTTCGTTTTGATATATTGCACGCCCGAATCAGAGTTCGATAACGCCTTCGTTTGTGCGATTGATTTTCAAGAATACGGTATTTTAATAAGGTTTTCTCTGGTTTTCAGGGATTTTCACTGTCTGATTATGATTTTATGCATGAAAATGAAATAAGAAAGGGCTATTTGTATTTACAGAATATTAGTACGTTCTGGATCATTTTGGATCGACAAATATGTTTCTTTGCCGCTATGTACGATAGGTTTGAATAAACATTATCCGATTTTGGATAAATAGTATCCTGTTCTGGATAAGCACTATCCTGTTTTGGATATGCACTATCCTGTTTTGGATAAACGTTATCCTATTTTGGATAATTATCAGAACCGAGCTTTTATAAAACAATTTATACGAAGATAATGTTATCAAAAAGGGTTAACGTATCGAAAATATCGCGCCGGGCCGCGCACGGGTCAAACCGTAATCCAGATCGAAAAAGTCAAAACATGGAAAATGTCCGGAATTACCAGATTGGGTTAGGAAGGAGTTTTCAAAGAGTTTCGGGTTGTAAAAACGTAAAAACGGTTGAGGTTGGACGATTCCCGGCATTATAAAATAATTTTGTAAATATTCAGAAAATAGTTAATAAATTCATAAATCAATATAAAATCATATAATATTAAAAAAATAACCAGAAAATACCTTAATTATCTATATTTTATTCTGGACATGATAAAATTAACATACCTAGACTTTACCACATATAAACATTCATATAATATCACCAAGCATCAAATAATTCACAAAAAATCACATAATAATCACATAAAAATCATTTATTGATAAAAATAATTACACGTCATGTCCCGGATATTACATCCTCCCCCCTTAAAAGGATTCTGTCCTCAGTATCGCACTAAGTATCAGATAATGATATATTCGAGTATCTCACTTCCCTTTTCTCAGGTTGACCTCTCAACCTTACAACTTTTCATAAAACGTTTACTCGCAGTATTACCCATTACTCAACAGCTTCTCGCTGACCTCATATTCTGTTAGTTGCTCCTATAACTCAACTCAAGTCTCCATTTTATATATAATGGGGCTTAATTACTTTTCGTGATTATACATATATAAACACCGTATGAACCATGTATACGTGTGGCGGTGAAGCCAACTAACTTACACTTATCTTCTCTACTTTACTGTTTCCAAAAGGACCATCATAATGTCTATTTATTTTCTTTTCTTTCTAATTCTAGAAGTTCGTGCTCATGAAAGTTTCCAATAGTTACTGGTTGCTGAATCTCATTCCTACCTGTTTCTCTGTTTAATTCACCTAGTTTGTAATCGCTTCCAACCGCATTCGAGGGCTCTTTAGTCATTCTCTTAATCTTCTCGTCCATCTGCGAATAATGTACTGAAACCAGGGAGTATTCGATTTCTGACGCTCTCGAAATTACATTAGAGTAAAATTAACGAGAAAATTACGATTGGATAAGATTGGCGCATAACTGTAACATCATACCTTAATTTCCTTGAATCACAATTGAGTAAATTTGTCGAGTGAAATTCTCTTACTACTTAGAAGAAAGTATACTAATCTTTAGGTAGTTGTCATACGAACTGACTCCAATGCTCTTCCTTGATGTCTAGTAACATATAACGCTTATTCTTCCTTTGTGCCACACTATCCGAAAGTCTTCCTTGACATCCATGTCTCGTATCATCTTCTCGAAGTAGCTTGGATCCCTTGCATTATCGTAGCCAAATTTCTATCTTTTAGTTCTTCCTTACTTATTGCTCGTTCATCTAGGAGTGGTATATACTATTCCGGTTTGAAATAATGCCTCACATTATGAATACTCATGTTAGTTCTCAAATCAAATAATATAGATCATTTATAATCAATTTCTGGATCTGATGACGTATCACCCTTTCTTCAAGTAGCGACTATTCCACTTATTAGACAACTTTGGTTCTCAGGCGACTTCACTATGACATTTCCTGACGAAATGTATCTATCTAGTCTTTGATGTCCTGCCTTAGCTCTTGGGTAGGTCTAACATTAATCTACATGTTTCCTCCCCATTTTATCTTTATGTCTGGTCACTAGATATCTTCTTTAGGCCTTAGTACTTGATCGTGCTCCTGGGATGCATTCCCTATCTCCATTTGCCAATGCTTCCTAAATTTTTCACAGTACTTCTGTCCCTCATGATACCTATATCTTACCTATAAATTTTCTTTATCATCCTTTTGATTCCACTTTCTTTCCTATTTCCGTTCTTCATTCTCATAGCTTATTCACAACCGAACTCCTGATATTAATACTTATTTTGATGTCATATCAAATTAGATATCAATATGAACTTTGATGCTCACAACATCCCATACTGAAGTAAACATCAATCATCTATATTAATACCACTTTTGATATTTAACAACCTAAGTATCAATATCAATCAGAAACTGAACTAAAACTATAGCTCACCTTTTATTCAAAACAAATACTTGATAAATCATTTATTATATGATTATCAAAACAAACAAGACACCCTTTGATAAAACTTTATTGTAGATGATAGAATCTTTTTGATGGGTTAATAAAATCCATATTGGTGTAGGTACAAACCTCTTCTTGATTCCATCTCCCTTCTTCCTTTCCTTCCTTCCTTCTCTTTGCTCTTTGCTCTATTTTAAATTTTTCATTCCTAAAAATATCCTTCTCTCCTGTCCATACAAATAACTTTCTATCTCTCTTTATTATTACTAAGGGCATACTTATCCAACTAAAGCCTTGCACACTTGCAGCAACTTCTGAACTCAACTGGTGTCCTTACCTCCCCCCAAATTCCACATTGCTTTGATTTCGGATTTGAAAGTCACATCAAAATTTGACTTAATCTAATTGGAATCAATTTCCATCTAACTGACCATTAATTGGTAAAATTAACCAATTAACTCATTTAATTGATCAATTGCACCAAGTGATGACTAGCTAAATTAAATCAAAGACCAATTATATATAGTCGGATTGGCTGTGACAACCTCTTTGAAGAACCGAGATCACAATCATTTGGAGTATTAACATGAATATTGATAACACACGGAAGTATACTTTCTATCGTTAAAAGTAGGGTATCTTTCGAAAATTTGGGCAGCATCCCCTTTATAATATTGACTACCAGCCGGACTCAAGCAGACACCAACAATCAATCAATAAACTCACAATTAGACCAATCAACTTCCATCTTTTAAACTCACCATTTCACCATCACATATAATAATAGCCAGTACAACTCATATTTTAGTTTAACTTAAGATTATAGCGAACAATTCTTATTATATCATATCCTTTCTCATATCCATTGATTATAAACGAATGTCACTACTGAGTACTATTACAAATTATTCTAAAATTTATTCCGGTTCATGTTTCTTTTGAAGCTCTCTCTCTAAAAATTAGTCTATCCTCGACAATACTCATTCTTATTAATTAAACTCGTTCAACTTCTAATAACCAACACATGGTCTCAACCAATATTCTCATAATCTTGTGAATGAATTCCTTTGGCTTAAAACCATCACTTCTTAGAAATCCTTACAATTGAATTACCATATCTTCATCTTTAGAATGTATTAATCGATTATCTGGTTATTATTAAGAATTTCTTCAATCGCTTATGCTGTCTAATCAATTATTTGCCTTATTCAATATACACAACTTTACTTTCTTATTCCTCTATTTAATTTTCTCATATGGTTCGCTAACTACTTCAAGTCACGCCCACATCTCATATTTGCAAAGTATCATGTATACAGATTTCCGCCTCTGATTTGATGTCCTCGTAACAACCACGCCGTTGGTATAAGGGTTCTTCTCTACACACAAATGTCCACCATTTATCGGCTTGCAACTATCCACACTTAATATATAACTTCATCGTCTACACGGTTCCATTTCACTTCTTTTTAAAATATTCAAGGAATAGACCTTACGCAAGAAGGAATTTGTGTATATGATCCTGATTGGAAACTTTTTGTAAGGGATAATAGTACAAGAAAACAATCGAAAGGATTCATAAGTCAAGAAATCAATAATGAAGAAGAAAGAATGAATGATGATTTAGATATGAGTGAGACAACCATATTTGTACTCAAGATGGCCAGTCTTTCATACTATATGGCATACAACACATGATTAGGTGGCGTCCCACCAGACTCTTTATCATTTCGATAAAGCGTCACACCATAACACTGCTTGTCCCAATCAGAAAGCAATATTTTAAAGAAGGAATGATTTGAAAGGGATTCAACAATTTTCTGGTCACCTTATAGAGCTGATCATGAAAGAGGTTCATACTTTATTCAAGATTCAAAAGAATATATATGGTTTTATAGAAAAATGATATCATTGGTCGTCATCCACATTACCTCTGTTTATAGTTTCAACGCTTGTCCAACCGATAGGTCTCATTCCGAGTCATATATCAACTTTAAAAAGTTCTCAGAAATGCTTTCTTAAATCGATTATTAAGATAATTTCCCCTTTTATTAGGTCTTGTATCGTTAGCATCATACTTCCATGTTCAATATTCTAATAATTTGACCCTATTTGCATTCTTACAAATTTCCGCTTACACTACAGATCATATCCACTTCCTTGCTAATAACATGCTTCCTTTAGAAAATCCGGAGATTCCCTCAATCTTCTTTGCTCGTACTCGGCTTCTCATGAATCGACATATTCTTTGAACTCTAATCATCTCAGAACGTGAATAGACAGCTTCTCCGTACATTGGTCCTGTTGTTAAACTTATCGAACAATATGTGCACTCTTCTGCTAGGAATAATCAAATCTTCTCCATAATAGTGGGTCCACTTAGCCTTCTAAATGAACCATACTAACTTCTAGGACAAGTATTCTCCTGGATAATCTGAATCTTATGACAAACGACAACTTAAGTAGTAGTTTGACAACCAAGTTTTAAAATTGGTTGTGTTCCAAGGACTTTTAGAAAAATATTGTTATGAAAATCTCTTTTTGAAACTGTTTAAAATTTTGAAAATTATACACCTGATTGTCATTACTATATGAGTTGGTTATCATCCTTCACTACCAAGTATCAAATTAGGGAAACACTCAGGTAACAGCCCATTCATTTCCATATACCTTCTATCCCTTATTGGGTCCATTTTACCTTCATTGATCGATAAAAACTCCAATTACTGTTGCATACTATCTTATTCATAACTTCACTTCCGGTCTTCCATACTGGTAATATTCCCATCATCATCTCTTACAATTATTAAGTATAACAAATCTATTCAGCGATCATCAGATTTATTTTATAACACAAGGTCGATCACATCACTTCTACACATATCATGCTTAGTCATAACATCATCTAATTCTAGGAAAACTCAATCTCCAATCCTCTCAAATTTCTTTAGAAATCCATCTAGCTCACTTCACAGGATAATCATGGGTGGCATACTCATTAGCAGCTCCATATAGCCTGGTAGTAGTTATCATTCAGAATAAGTAAATTTTCTCTCTAGGTTTCTTCTTACCCTTCTTAAAATCTCGTATATTCATCATATGCTGTAGCTCTTAAATTCATCCTCATAAGTGTTATTACTTCATAAGACGAGTTTTAAAACTGATGGTATAGAACAAGGTGTAGGGGATATAGAAAAGATGCACCCACAGTTAAATATCCAGTAGAACCAGAATCAACATGTGGGGGACTCTCGAATAGGTAGTCTCGCATCATGGGATGAGATAAGAACTTGAAAAGGTGCAATCACCGCAATAGAATATGACATGGCTAACACCGGTGGATGAGCAAGGTGTGGATCAGCTGACAGTCCTCCAACTGACGGCTCCGAGTGATCAGATGGTACCGAAATAAAAGAATCTAACATTGCCGTTATCTGAAAATTGTGTCGCTAGATAAGGATCTCGAATCTCATCACGGATCACACTAAAACCTACTATTTAATCACACTCAACCTGTCAAGGTTCTATTTTTCTATTTTATAATACTACTCTTAACCCTCTACCCACTCCAGTCAATCTAGGCTTGTGATAGTGACTTTAAACCTCGGCTCTGATACCAAACTTGTGACGCCCTCCAAACCCGGTCAGAAGTTTGGGGCCCACAACACATACACACACCATACTTAAACCTATTTATGAATATAATAATATATGCAATAACCCTACTTACCACAATCAAGGATCGCATCAGTTTAAAGTATGTCCACAAGCCACAACCTTATTGATTACAAACGTACCAAATCCCAAATTTATTTATCTTACATTTGAAGTCAAACTTTATTACAAACTTTTAGCTCACACTAAACCACACAACTCCCGCTAGCTCATTCCACTTCAACCTGTAAACCTAGCTGGTACACTCGACTGGGGATCCTCGCCATCACCAAATTTCTTTTTAACTGGAAAAGAACATAAACATATTCGCAAGAGTGAGCTAACTAGCTCAGCAAGTCACAATGATAACACTGAGATTTAATAATGATCAACTAAAATGATATAGGGAATCAAGTTCCTGATAAACAATGATTAAAATTGGATATTCACTTTTATTTTAAAAACCAAGGTTAGGCTGCTGATCAGTCCCGCACTAACCCCGATCAAGGCTCCTATCTTTACTCTATATACTGGATCCAAGGCACACATTGGCCTAATACGACCACAAATCTGGTCTGACCACGAATCTGGTCCATATTTAAAAACAATCCAATTCCATAGTAATAACATGATAAGCATTGTAATTCAATAAACTGAATCCTAAATAACATTTATCTTGAAGCATAAGGTGCTTCACAACACCAGAAAGGTATAACAAGGTCAAGAAGAAGCTTGGCGTTCAATTCAAGAAAAAAATTAAAGTGTAGAAGACCAAGGGTGCAAAGGTTACAAGGAATGGTCTTCTGTTATACAAGGCATAAAGGTTCATCTGATAAACAATCTCATATCAAAGATCAGTATGTGGTAGATATGTATTTGTGGAGTAGTATCAAATAGGTATGGTTCATATCCAAGAATTCCGAAATCAAGGGTTTACAAGAAATCAGGCTCATGGCTCAAGATCAATAAAAATCAGGGTTTAGGGTTAAGTACTTCAAAGTACTTGCAATATAGAATAGGAATTACTTGGAATAATTGCAACACAATGAAAAGAGTTCAAAAGTGTTCACAAGTATATTACAAGAAAGTTCAGGGACACTTGCCTTATCAATTTGCTTTCACTTCACTAACACATGTCAATTGGTTCCCACTCACTAATCACTTGCTTTCCTTTTCTACGTCTCGCTTCCTCTGTTAGACATCACGTATACTCATCAACACTATTTCTCAACTCATTCTATTCGATATAAGCTTCTATCTACCCTTCGTTCCACCCAAATCCGACGCACAGATTAAAAGTTACAGTAGAAACAGTCAAACAATGCACGACCAATCATTTTATACAACAATCAGGTCACATATAACACATAGCACGTAAGATATTCAATCCAAATAATTTTTCAAAGAAGATCCGGGGTCAAAATAATTTTCCAAGTATTTAATAAGAATTTTTGAACATTTTTCAGAATTAAAACGGCCCTCCAAATTATTTTATAATTAAATAATAGGGTTCAAACACCCGAATTCGACTTTAAAATATTTTTATAATAATTATCGAGCCTTGAAAATAATTTAAAATAATATTTTAAAGCTCAAAACTATTTTTCGGAATTTTTAAATCAATTTTAAATAATTAAATCTAATTAAAAAATCAATTAAAATTAATTAATAACTAATTAAATTAATTAATCAATTAATATTTAAATTAATTGACTAATTAAATAATTAATTATCAACTAAAATTAATTAATTAAATAATTAAGATTTATTTTAGAATAAAAATAATTTTCAGAATTGAAAATATTGATTTTTGGATTTTTAAATAAATAAAAACATTTTCTGAAAATAATTTGTAAAAAGAGAATATAATTTTTGTAAATTATTAAAACAGAAGTCTGATTTTACAGAAACACAGAAACCTTGAGGGCTAAACTGCAGAAACAACATTTCAGAAATTTTCTACAACAAAATGAATCAAGACCGGGTCAAACCCCGGGTCAAAATTGACCCGAATGGGTCACCTGGGTTTTGAAGAACACGGCGGCCGGAAAATAATCCGGCGAGGCTAATTCAGGTAAATACGGAACCGTTTGATTTGATTCTATGTTCCAATCGATCCCTCAACACAGCAGCAACTCAGGGACGGGTTTAGTTCGGGTTTACAACCCCTGGACAGTGTTTTCTGGCAGAAACAAACAAAATTCCGGCGAGCTCGATTAAAAACTGGCGAGATCAATTACGGGTTATCCAGGAATCGTTTGTTGCATAAATATACATGAATCGATTCCAAATCAAGCAAAGAACATAATCCAATCATCCAAATCGACTAATAACCCCTAATGAAGAAACGCCTAATTTTCAATCAAGAACATTCAAGAACATAAACCCTAGTTCTTCAATCAGAGAATCAAACATCATTTTAAGCATGTTATTGAACTCGGTTTTTGACATATAATATACCGAAATGACTAGGAAGAAAAGTTCTACATGATTATGCCATCAAATCATATCAAAAATATCAAGAACAAAAATTCCTAATTTAATCCATAATTAATTCGAATTTAAATAATTAAATCAGAAAAATACCTTGATTTCTGGGCAAAAACAGATGATTGAATCAGAAAGAAGATTTCGAGAGCTTCGGTTTGATATATTGCACGCCCGAATCGGAGTTCGATAACCTTCGTTTGTGCGATTGATTTTCAAGAATACGGTATTTTAATAAGGTTTTCTCTGGTCTTCAGGGATTTTCACTATCTGATTATGATTTTACGCGTGAAAATGAAATAAGAAAGGGCTATTTATATTTATAGAATATTAGTACGTTCTGGATCGTGTTGGATCGACAAATATGTTTTTTGCCGCTAAGTAACTATAAATACGATAGGTTTGGATAAACATTATCCGGTTTTTGATAAGCATTATCCTGTTTTGGATAAGCACTATCCTGTTTTGGATAAACGTTATCCTATTTTGGATAATGATAGGGAATAAATAAATCTTGATTACGTAATTAAATATTTCATTAATTACACATGATTTCGGATACAAGGCCCAATAAAAAGATGTATGACATTCAGACCAAAAAGGTTTACACATTGATCAGGCCTAATGGAACAAGGAAGGCCGAAAACCCTGAATATTAATTAATTTCATAATTAATTAATAAGGGATAATTCAGCTGAGAAGATGAGTCCTAATGGAGAAATAAATCCTTGTAGATTGGCCTCCAAGGAACCTGGTGGGATAAGGAATCAGCTTCCTACTTTATAGGACTCCAAAGTCCATTCTAATTCTGAGACTTGCCCACCAAGTCTCCTAACCCAAGTCCAATTCAAGGACTCCCAACATCTATATAAGGGGCCTCACCCCACAAATCAGAACGACGTTTTTTGACTTGATTCTTAGCAATCAGCAAGGTACGTAGGCATCTTGTTAAGGCAGATCGAGTCACAAAACACAAGAGCAGTCAAATCGAGTCTCGAAGCTCACGTTCCTTAGTAATAAATACAGCAGTTGTATACCTTAGTTTTTAATCCATAACATTTGGCGCCGTCTGTGGGAAAGCACAACAGCAACCATGGCAAGAACATAGACAACAATTAGAGCTCTTGAGGAAGGAGCACCATCGGGGACAACCCAAGTGATTTCGTCAACCGTGGAGGTACCTCCTCATTCAACTTATGCAGCCACCCAAGGAGAAGCCTAGATAGGGGTAACTGAACCTCAGCCACAAGGGACGATTCTCTTAGCTATTCAAGGTACGAATCCCCATGTTCAACAACTACATGCACCTGTGAATTCTCGACCCATTGGGTATGAGTATTCAACTGTTGTGACTACTAACCCCCCTTATGGGATGCCCCTTTACCCCGAGGTTGGAGGAAGTGGACATGCTGGACGGAGTAAAGCACGAGGGCGATCTCCCCCTACATACGAGGTTTGGCTCCTATCCCTAAGGATCAGGAATTTTCTGGTCCTTACACTGAGAGAGACTCCGAATCTTCGGATGATGAAGTAGCCCCAAGAAGGAGACGTGCTGGCAAAGAGCCGATGGCTGATGGTAGCCAACGTCCTAGGAGCACCCAAGGGATGAATCCCCAAGAAGTGCAGGAAAGGATCAGGGCTCACGAGGCTGAGATTCAAAGGCTAAAGCACGACTTGGAGGCGCACCAGACCACCAGACCCCCACTACCTCCTAGGGGGAGAAATCCTCCTCCTATCATAGACCTGGATGGTCCAATACAGAGAAGGGCTGTTGTCCCAAGGGCTGATCCAAGCAATCTTCTGCCCCTTGGAGATCCTGATGATCCTACTCCGCCCTTCACTGAAGAAATAATAAATTCCCATATCTCAAGGAAGTTTAAGATGCCGACTATCAAAGCTTATGATGGCATGGGAGATCCCGCTAATCATGTTAGGACATTCTCTAATGCACTGTTGTTGTAGCCCTTGAATGATGCTATTAAGTGTCGAGCCTTTCCTCAAATCCTGTCGGGTATGGCTCAAAGGTGGTATAGTCATTTTTCCCCAAACTCTATTGTGTCGTTCAGAGAATTAAGACAGGCTTTTATTAAGAAGTTCATCAGTGGGAGAGTACATGAGAAAAGTTCAGCATCCCTCATGAGCATTGTGCAGGGAACAAAGGAATCCTTGAGAGACTACCTGAATCGTTTCACAAAGGAGGCTTTAAAAGTCCCAGACCTTGATGACAAGTAGCCATGATAGCATTGCAACAAGGAACTAGGGATGAGTTCTTCAAGATGTCCTTGGCAAGTGCCCCTGAAGCATGTTGCAGCTCCAAGATAGGGTCGGGAAGTACATCAAGGTGGAAGAGAGCATGAGGAAGACCGTAGTGAGTAATGAGCCCACTGGAGGCAAGAAGCGGAAAACTGACTTAGAATATGTGCTAAGGACAAAGTATCCTAGAACTGAAGCAAAACCCTGTTTCAACCCCCAAGAAGGGAGGACCTGGGCAAAAGTTCACTGAATACGCTAAGCTGAATGCTCCTAGAATCAAGATCTTGATGGAGATTGAGAAAGATCGAGATATGTTCGTTGGGCCTAAGCCCTTGAAGGCTGATCCCTGCCAAGCTAGATAAGAGCAAGTATTGCGGATTTCACAAAGATGTTGGTCATGACACCGATGAGTGTAAGCAACTGAAAGATGAAATTGAGTTCCTCATTCAAAAGGAAGATTGAACAAATACACTGGAGAAGGAGGGGATAGGAATAATAATGGAAGGAAGAACTTTGAGGATCGTAGCAGGGACCAGACGATCAGAGGCGAACCCCAGCCTAGAGGAACAGTTTATAAATGCAATTTTATGGAGGAGCCGCGACCTCGAGGGCCTGTGATAAACACGATCTTTGGAGGACCAACTGCTGTTGGATTATCCAGGAACTCCAGGAAAAGGCATATACTAGAGAGGTTATGCATATTGTTGGAGAAGCCCCGAAGAGGGCCAGGACAGAAGTAACATTGGCATTTTGATGATTCCTGACCTAGAGGGTGTGAAGTTTCCTCATGACGACCCGCTGGTCATAACACCAATAATAGGAAATAGCCCGGTGAAGAGGTCCTCGTAGATAATGGGTGCTTCAGTGGATATCTTCCTCCATGACTCCTTTTTAAGGATGGTTATAATGATCATAATTAACCCCGACCGATAATGCCGATATATGGATTTGCTGAAGTAGAGTGCCTCGGGGAAGGGTTTAATCAAGTGCCAACCACCATAGGTCAGGAACCAAGGCAAAACAGCGACACAGATGTTGGACTTTATGGTGGTAAAGGCTAGTATCAACTTATAATGCTATCATGGGGAAACAGGGATATATGCCTTCAAGGAAGCAGTCCCTTCTTCCTACCATTCAGTTATGAAGTTTCCCAACCGGAATGGGATGGAGAAGAGAAAGGAGATCAAAAAATGGCTAGAAGTGTTATGTAGCCTCTTTGAGGGCAGGTGGAGTTGGGGGGCAAGTTCTGCCTACTGAAGATCCGGATATCCAAGAAAAGGATGAGAAAAAGAGGGAAGCCAGCAGAAGACTTGGTTTCAATTCCTTTAGCCTCCCGAGGATCCGGAGTAGATGACTTTCATTGGAGCCACACTAGAGGAGCCCCTTAGAGGGAAGTGGTGAAATTTTGCAAGAAAAATAGTGATGTGTTTGCATGGTCAGCAGCTGATATGCCAGGCATAGACCCGGAACTGATTACTCACAAGCTAAACGTGGATCCAAGCGAAGACAGTGAAACAAAAGAAAAGAATTTTTGCCCCGGAAAGACAAGAGCTATAAAATAGGAAGTAGAAAGCTCTTAGAGGCTGTTTCATGAGGAGATCCAATTTCCGGAGTGGTTAGCCAACCCTGTAATGGTGAAGAAGGCTAATGGAAATGGGGAGGATGTGTATAGACTTCACTGATCTAATGATGCATGCCCAAAGACTGTTTTCCACTGCCAAGAATTGATACTTTGATTGATGCCACTGCTGGACATGAGATGCTGAGTTTCATGGATGGATTTAGCGGATACAACCAGATCAAAATGCATAAGGATGACATTCCAAAGGTATCATTTATCACTGACTTTGGTGTTTATTGTTATCTTGTTATGGCGTTTGGTCTCAAGAATGCAGGAGCCACCTATCAAAGGTTGGTGAATAAATTTTTAAGGATCTTATTGGTAAGACTATGGAAGTCTATGTTGATGACATGTTAGTCAAGAGTCTAGTAAAGACTGATCATATAACCCATTTGGGAAGCTTTTGAGGTCCTGAGGTACCACAAGATGATGTTGAATCCTACGAAGTGTGCTTTCGGAGTAGGATCTGGAAAATTCTTGGGATTGATGGTCTCAAAGAGGGGAATTGAGGCTAACCCCGATAAAATAAAGGCAATCCTGGACATGGAACCCCAAAAACTGTCAAGGATGTTCAGAAGCTCACAGGAAGGGTTGCTGCGCTAGGACGATTCATCTCCAAGTCAGGAGACAAGTGCTTGTCATTTTTCAAGTCACTAAAGAACATCAAAGACTTTGTATGGAGTGAGGAAAACCAGAAGGCATTTGAAGAGTTAAAGAAGTATATGGCCCAGGCCCCGTTGTTGGCCAAGCCAGTTCTGAATGAAGTTTTATTCTTGTACTTGGCTGTTTCAGAGAGCGCCTTGAGCGCGGTGTTGGTTAAGGAGGAACTGAAAGTCCAGAAACCCGTATACTATGTCAGCAAAATTTTGCATGGTGCTGAGTTGAATTATTCAACTATTGAGAAATTCGCTTAGCCTTGGTAATGGCTTCAAGAAAGCTGCGTCCTTATTTTCAAGCTCACCGATTGAGTGCTAACAAATCAGCCACTGAGAAATATCATTCACAGTCCCAAGGCAAGTGGGAGATGATTAAGTGGGCAATAGAGTTGGGAGAGTTCGATCTCAAGTATAAGCCACGTACGGCCATAAAAGCCCAGGCACTAGCTGACTTCGTGGTGGAATGTACCATACCCAACCAAGAAGTCGGGGGGCAGGAAGATACCATACCTCAAGACAAGGGAGTCGATAATGGGGACAAGAAAGAAGGAAAGGAGATATATTGGGTTCTCTATTTTGATGGAGCATCAAAAACAAATTCCAGTGGAGCAGGGTTGGTTTTGCAAAGCCCTGATGGGTTCTTAATTGAGTATGCTATGAAGCTAGACTTCCCAACCACAAATAATGAGGCAGAATGAAGCCCTGATAGCTGGCCTTGGTCTAGCTGGGACACTTAGAGTCAAAAACTTAAAGGTCCGTGGAGACTCGAAGCTGATCATATCCCAGGTAAAGGGAGAATTTGAGGCAAGGGATGATACGATGGCTAAGTATGTCCCTAGTAAGGGCTGTGATGACCCAATTTAATGAATGCCATGTTGAACACATTCCAAGGGAAGAAAATGTTAAGGCAGATGCGCTATCAAAGTTTGCTTCATCTGAGATAGAAAGTTCAGGAAGTGTGTACTTCCGTGTTTTGAAGACACGAAGCATAGATGTTAAGCTTGTGGCTCCCATAGGCTGGGGACGTCATGGATTGATCCCATCAAGGCTCACATTCAACCGGTTGGTTGCCAAGTGATGCAACTGAAGCACGAAGTTAACTGTTCGAGCACTAAGGTACTCTTTGATAGATGGGATTCTGTATAAAAGATCTTTCGTGGTTCCTTACTTGAGGTGTCTCAGGCCCGATGAGGCACGCTTGGCTCTTGAGGAAGTGCATGAAGGTATTTGTGGGCAACACTTGGGGGGCAGGGCCTTGGCTCATAAGATAACCCGTTTAGGCTTTATTGGCCAGAAATGATGGCTGATGCCAAAGAATATGTAAGAAGTGTGATCGCTGTCAGAAGCATGCACCAGTTGTTAGACAACCCCCCGAGATGCTGACCTCTATCAACTCGCCTATTCCCTTTGCTATGTGGGGGATGGATATTCTAGGGCCTTTTCCTATGGCCACGGCACAAAGGAAATTTCTGATTGTAGCCATTGATTATTTCACCAAGTGGATCGAAGCCAAACCCTTGGCCAAAATCACAACTAAGCAGGTTGCACAATTCCTGTGGGAAAACATTATGTGCCGATATGGAATTCCCCGTATCCTCGTCACTGACAATGGAACACAATTCAACAATGAGGAATTCAAGAAGTATTGTGAAGAAAATGAAATTGAGTTACGATTCACCTCTGTGGCTCACCCGCAAGCCAATGGGCAAGCAGAGGTAGCAAATCGGATAATCCTGGATGGACTAAAGAAGAGGATCGAGAAGTCAAGAAATAATTGGGTGGATGAGATACTTCCATATTATGGGCCTATAGGACTACCTGTAGAGTCACGACAGGAGCAACTCCTTTCATGTTGGCATATGGGGCAGAAGCAGTAGTTCCCGTGGAGATATCACATTCCTCTCCAAGGATTCAGGCTTTCAATGCTGTAGAAAATGAGGAAGGGCAGAGGTTAGCCCTGGATCTAATTGATGAAGTGCGAGATGAGGCACATGCAAAGATAGTAGAATATCAGAAAAAGGCTTCATTCTATTACAACCTAAGGGTTAAAGAGAGATTTTTCAAACAAGGTGATCTAGTCTTGAGAAAAATAGAGGCTTCTGGTCG